>NC_083424.1:59794244-60094244 GCF_020745735.1 Hemiscyllium ocellatum | reverse complement strand
GGCAACACATACTGAATGGACATTCACCTGATTAATCCCACAGATGGCAAGATTGCTTGGTGAGGGAACGCGGCCTGTGTTACCAAGAGTTTCCATGATTGAAAAGCAATCTTAATGAAAACGAGGAAGTTCACACAGAAAGGGCTGAATAAAACAGGGACTTGGAGATCTGGGAGCAGGCAAGATTGGGGAGAGTCCTAAGATTTTCCACAAGGACATCAAGCAGAAAAATATTACAAGCGAACAGTTAGAACTCATTAGAAACCAAGAGAACAATCTGTGTGTGAAGGAGGAGGCATGGACAGAATTTGAGAAGATGAACTGGGAAGTTATTGAGCAAATTGATATAAGATGTGATCAGGGACTGATGGTTTTGACTGGTCTAACAATTGGACAAATGATCCAGACGCGTTTTATCCCAGGCTGCTGTTGGAGACAAGGGAGAAAAGAACCTGACCATTTTTTTTGTTGAATCTGGTGACAGGAAGAGAAGCTAGAGGACGGATGCGGTTATAGACAATAGGTTCAGGAGTAGGCCATTCGGCCCTTCGAGCCTGCACCATTATTCATTATGATCATGGCTGATCATCCTCAAACAGTTTCCTGTTCCTGCCTTATCTCCATAACCCTTGATTCCACTATCCTTGAGAGCTCTATCCAACTCTTTCTTAAACTAATCCAGACACTGAGCCTCCACTGCCCTCTGGGGCAGAGCATTCCACACAGCCACCACTCTCTGGTTGAAGAAGCTTCTCCTCATCTCTGTCCTAAATGGCCTACCCCGTATTTTTAAGCTGCGTCCTCTGGTTCGGGACTCACCCATCAGCGGAAATATGTTTCCTGCCTCCAGAGTGTCCAATCATTTAATAACCTTATATGACTCAATCAGATCACCTCTCAGTCTTCTAAACTCAAGGGTGTAAAGGCTCAGCCGCTCCAATCTTTCCACATAAGATAATCCCACCATTCCAGGAATTGACCTCGTGAACCTACACTGTACTCCCTCAATAGCCAGGATATCTTTCCTCAAATTTGGAGACCAGAACTGCACAGAATATTCCAGGAGCAGTCTCACCAGCGCCCTGTACAGCTGCAGAAGAACCTCTTTGCTTCTATACTCAATCCCTCTTGTTATGAAGGCCAGCATGCTATTAGCCTTCTTTGCTATACCTGCTATACCTGCATGCTTACCTTCATTGACTGGTGTACAAGAACACTCAGATCTCTTTGTACTGCCCCTTTACCTAACTTGACTCCATTTAGATAGTAATCTGCCTTCCTGTTCTTGCCACCAAAGTGGATAACCATACATTTATATCCATTAAACTGCATCTGCCATGCATCTGTCAACTCACCTAACTTGTCCAGGTCACCCTGTAATCTCCTAACATCCTCATCACATTTAACCCTGCCATCCAGCTTTGTATCATCAGCAAATTTGCTAATGTTACTATTAATACCATCTTCTGTATCATTAATATATCTTGTAAAAAGTTGCTGTCCCAGCACTGGTCCCTACACTGTACTGGAAGAGTGGTGCAGAAAGACCAGGGCACTATAGATGAGTGAGCATCAGTTCACTTTTAGGGAATCTATTGGAGAATATAAAGAAGGATAAATTGATCTCCATTTCAGAGGCAATGTTTCATCAAGGAAATCACCATGGCTTTATCGGAGGGAAGTCATCCCTAATGAACTTTATTGGAATTTTTCAAGGTTATTTTAATGGTTTTCTCAGCAAGTATATTGACAAAGCCCCGCATGGGAAACTGATCAATTAATTAAAATCTTCTGGTATCAAGGTTAACTTGGCAATTTATATCCAAAACCAACTCAGTAGAAGGAGAAGGAGGGAGGTGGCAGAAGGCTGTTTATGTGACTTGAAGACGTGTAGCACAGGAATCAGTGCTGTGTGAATGTTGAGGGTGGTGAGGGAATATGGTAAATAATTGTTTGTTTGACAGTGAGGAGGAAGGTCTTATGTAACAGGAACATGCAGATGGAATGGCCAGATCAATGACAGATGCAATGCAACACTGATAAGTATGAGGTGATGCACTTCAGAAGTAAGAACACGGACAGGGAGTATTCAATGAAGGTCAGTAAACTAGGAAGTCAAGAGGGGGTTTCTGCACTGATCCCTGTGTGTGAGAACACTATTTTTGGGGTGGACGCATCGTGGTGTGTGACAGGAATTGGGCCTTGGTCTCCAGGTATTCCCAATACATCTGAAAATAGAACAGTAGCCTGCCATTTGAAAAAGGGTTGGTTAAAAAATATTGTTTTCAAGGGACTTATGCTGATTTTCTTGTTTTCATCTGCACAGACCTTCGAGCTCCATGCCCAGCTGTGAGTTCTGGCGCCAGAGATCAGTACTGGGAATGGCATTGATGCAGTGACTAGTGTACATATACTCACTACGTGGTTCGCTGTAAGATTGGGAATCATCTGGATCTTCTTGCACACTAGTCACTGAAAGCAACATTTAGGTGTGTTGACCATCATTTCATGGGAATTTGAATACAGGAGTAAGGTGTCTTACTGCAGCTGCAATTTGGTGATAACACATATCTAACATTGTGCAACATTATGTGCAGTTTTGATTTCTGTACCTAATAAGCGACAACACTGACCTTCAGGGAGTGCAGTGAAGGATCTCTGGGATATCAGGTCGGTTGTGGGAACATAATTTGTGTGGACTGAGCCTGTATTCCAAGGGGTTAAGGAAAATGAGTGGCGATCTGAGTAAATAATATAAACCTGTGACGGTGAGGCAGATTGGAAACAAGGATGATAATTCCCCTGGCTGGGACGTCAGAAACAAGAGGCCACATTATGAGGTGCAGATAGGCCACTCTGCATTGAGACGAGAATAAATGTCTGCACCCAGAGACTGGTGAACCTGGGGAATTCTCTCCGACTCAAGCCTGTGAGAGCAAATGCATTGAATATACATAGACACTAAAGGGGTAGAGACAGCGCAGGACCATGGTTTGAAGATAAAGGATCAGACAACATTACATTGAATGGGGGTACAAAACGATGGATCGAAGGGACTGCTGAAGTTGATATTTAATATTTTTCCAATGGTTGATAACATTAGGGGATGCATACATTTTGGGAGGAGTGCATGAGGGAGATGTTCGGCCATGAACCGGAATGGGGGATGCTTAATGTGTTGAATGGCTCACTCGTTTCCCGATCCTTCTGTGCAGTCTGTGAGAAAGCTCTGTAAAGGTTGTCACAAGCTGTCAGATGTTAGGAAGGAGGCCTCTACAGGGTCAGTAGGACTATACTTCCCGTTCCCTTTTCCGATATGAAGGCTAAAGATTGGTCCTGTATCCGGGGTTTAGAACCAAACCTCCAAATGTACACAACCCGATGAAGGAGCAGCTGTCAAGAAGAACTTCCATGAATTTAACTGTCATGATGAGTCTGAGGGAGTGGTGCATGTTCTGATTGAAATTATTCCCCTCATGGGGAATGGGACATTGTTGAGTAATTTTCCACATTGCCAGGGAGATATCAGAGTTGGAGCTGGAATGAAACAGCTTCCCCAGGGACACGGTTTGTTGTGCAGCACAAGTCTTCAGTCCTATTGCAGGAATGATGTCAGGGCCCATTGACTTTGTCAGTTTACTGTCTTCTGTTGTTTCTTCACGTCACGTGCAGAAAATTGAATTGATTGAATACTGGCATCTGTGATGCTGTGAGCATCATGTGGGGGTTAGGTAGATCAAAGATTCAATGCTTCTGGCTGGGGATGGTGCAGATACTACATCCTTGTCTGTTACACTGAGCTACAGCGCTGTTCCTTTTAGGATGGGGATATTGTGAGCCATCTTCTGCAGTGAGTTGGTTAACCGTCCATCACCACTTTTGACTGAATGTGGCTGGACTGTTGGTCTGTTGTCTTGGGGTTATTTCACCCTCTCTGTCAGATGTTAGTCCAACTGCTTGGAATATAAGCAGTAAGTGCGGTAGTTTAATGGTTTGCCATCAGGTTTAGGTACACATGGTTCTGACTCGAATGTGGACCCACACTCATCACCGAACCATAGATCGACTTGGTAGTAATGGCAGACTGAGGGATTATCCCCAGAAGAAAAAGTTGCAGCTTGTGGTGGAATGTAATTATGCTTCTGCTGCTGCTGTGTTCTGCAGTCCCACATCAGCATCAGAAATTCTCTATACCATGTTTCCTAAACTGAAATAGTTCTATGTTTCTGCTTTTGGCACATCATCCTCCAATTCTCTACACATCCTCCTAGGGAAAGGGAACAAAATCACAGACTTGCCTTATATCTCAAAACCTCCCGTCTCCGCCATATCATTTAAAATATTTTGTCCCCTTTCCAGTTTATAACATACTTCCTGTAGAAGGGCTGAAAATGTGTTGCTGGAAAAGCACAGCAGGTCAGGCAGCATCCAAAGAGCAGGAGAATTGACGTTTCGGGCATGCTTGAAGAAGGGCCTGACCTGCTGCGCTTTTCCAGCAACACATTTTCAGCTCTGATCTCCAGCATCTGCAGTCCTCACTTCTTCCTATAGAAGGGTGACAAGAATTGTACTCAGTACACCAAATGTGTCCTTACCATTCTCTTGCACAGCCACAACACAACGTCCCAATTCCTATACTCAATGGTGTATCAGTTGAAGGTAAGCGTGTATAATACCCTCTTCCCTACCTGTCTACCTGCGACTCCACTTTCAAAGAACTATGTACCTGCAACCTGTGTTTCTCTGTTGAACAACACTGCCCAGGGCCCAACAGTTAATTGTGTAAATCCTGCCCTGGTTTGCCTAACAAAGCACAACATTTCACATTTAACTGAAAGAAGCACAATCTGCCATTCCTCGGCCCGCTGGCCCAGTAGATCGAGATTTGATTACCTACAGTGTGGAAAGAGGCCCTTCAGCCCAACAAGTCCACACCGACACTCCGAAGAGTAATCCACCCAGACCCATTTCCATCTGACTAATGCACCTAACCTACGGGCAATTTAGCATGGCCAATTCATCTGACCTGCACATCTTTGGATTGTGAGAGGAAACCGGAGCAGCTGGAGGAAAGCCACGCAGACACAGGGAGAACGTGTAACCTCCCCACCGACAGTTGCCCAAGGCTGGCATCGAGCCTGGGGGTCTGGTGCTGTGAGGCAACTGTACTAACAACTGAGCCACCATTCTTTTCCGCAACCTTCCTCTCTGCCCACTATAACAAATAATTTTGGTGGGTTCACCGACAAACTTACTTTCCAAGGTTTGTACATTCCCATCGAAATCATTTACAAAAACAATGAAATAAAGCATCCTGCTCCTTGAGCCAGACCGCTTGTCAAAGGCGACCAGTAGAAACAACAAATCTCTCCCAGCACCCTCTGCCTCCTACTGTGAAGACAATGTTGTATCTAATTGGCTAGCTCTCCCAAATGTTGGGGCTTGCTAAGGTCCACGTTGACAGTGTATGCTGATTGCCCTTCATCTATCTTCTTGGTCACCTCTTCAAAAAATGCAAACTACTTTTTTAGACCAGTTCTCCCACACAAAAAGCCATGCTGACTATCTCTAATCATCCTTATCTTTCCCAATGCATGTAAATCCTGTCTCCCAGAAGCTCCAAGAAACATTTACCCACCTCTGACATCAGAGTCACTGGCCTGTAGTTCATGGCAGCCTTTTTAAAGATAACGTTGCAACATCAGCTGTCTTCAAATCCTTCAGCACCTCACTCGTGGCTGTCAATGTACAAACAAAAAAAAAGAAAGTACTGCAGATTCTGTAAATCAATAACAAGGACAGAAGGTGCTGGGAAATTTCAGCAGGTCTGGCAACATCTGTGCAGAGAAATCGGAATTAATTATCCAGAAACCGTTCACCAGAACTCTAAGGAATGATACAAACATCTCAGCCCGTGCGAACACATTTTCTTCCCCAGCTTCCTGCAATGATTCCGGGATACATTTGAACATGTCCCGGGTTTTTATTTACGGTTATGCTTTTTAACACCATCAGCTACAGAACACTGTAGCCATCCCTTGAGCAGGTCCCCACTAACTGTAGTGACGAGAACAAATTTGCTGTCAAAACATTTGTTACTGGAAGTGTGGTCAGAAAAGAACAGGAGCCATAAACTCTGTCCTTAACAAAAGGGTAGATGATGGATAATTCAGCAACAGCACTGAGGCAGAGCTAGAGACTGGAGATATTTTAGAAGTGGTTGTAGGCAAGTTTTATAGCAGATAGAATACAGAGACATAAAACGGTTCAGGGCAAAACGCAGACACAAGGTTCTGAAGATATCTTGTTCCTTCTTTGATGTTTATGTGTCAGGAGTCTGATATACATTGAAAGGAATAGGAATTTGTGACTGAAAATTAAGATAATATTTTACGTCTTTGCCAAATATATATAGCAGAAATAGCAATAACCCTCACCATAGTTCATAGAATTGACAGGGGTAGATTTACCAGGAACACCAACAATAGTGAGGATGGGATAGTAACCGACTTGAATAATCATCAGTACGGCTTGTATCCGCAACTCTAACCATGGCCAATCCTGAGAAAGCCAGGAAAGACCAGGAATGAGAAAGCTTCTGATCCTTTGTGGAACATTCCAGTCTAATGTTCTCAGATTCTCTTCCTCTCCCTCTCTCTGATGCTGCTGCTTCCTCTCATGTTGAGGATGACACTGCCTTGATACTATGGGATAACAGGTTCAAAGAAGCCCCTTAATTATGGAAGACGAAAACCTTCCAGTTAGGGTCACGTAGGCTGACATCACAGACACTAAACAAACAGCTCCAGTTATCCCATTTCATGCATTCTTTATATATCACAATAATACTTGGTCTGGATGAGATGTTGCCATCGGTGACAATTGGGCTAATGGCACATCTCCACTGGTGAAAGAGTGAGATGATGATTTCTCTTCACTCACTCAACAATTATACTGTGGTTTGGAAGGGTCGGAATTACTGGGTTTCCAAGGCCGTCTGTGTCTGATCACTAGGCATATTGCATCTTTTTGTTTTATTTATTTATGTTGAACTTTGACATTTATCTTACCATCATTTAACGGTTTTGGTGGGGTTTGGTATTTTTGAGAGGCTCCTACAGTACCACAGTCAGTGTAGTTACAGTCCATTCTTTGTGGCTCTTGCAGCCACTGCCTGGACAAGTGAAGTGATGTTCAAACTATCACAGAAGCAGGTTTCATATTTTTCCTTTTGCCAGTTATTGCTGGAGACTCAGCAGGGTTGGAGTACAGTAAATCTCTCCTGCCTGCTACACTCTCTCTGAGATTGCTCTCAGAATTGACCTTTGATGTTCTTTCCTCCTGGATTGGATAACTGCATGGGAGACGATCTGTGTGCTAAATTTTTGCTTTTTGACATGCGTGTGTTTATAGGACATTACCATATTGGAGCAGTTATTGTTTATTAGTTAAATAAACTATTATTCAGTTAAACCTTCCAGTAGAATTAAGTTATTCAAGGTTCCTCGTGTTTTTGTTGTATTTTGTCTGCATGTGCTTGAATAGATTGTGTTTTGCTTAAAGTCGAATATTTTGACCCATTGAATTGCATCTGAAACACAGCACCTCACATTTACCTTTAAAATAAGAAAATGTTCTGGTTGCGACTACCTTTGTCATATAATCTACTGGGCATCTGCTCAGTTCATTGCAAGAAGGAGAGATATATAAGTTTTAATTGGATACTTACATAATGGACAACATGCTGCAGAAATACGGGGTTTGACATTGGAATGCACCAATAATTCTATCAGGAATTATATCGCATTCTCAATCCACCTCACAGACTCAGCCCAGACACGTATAAGTCCAGATGAAATATCTGCTAAGCATGGACCACTGTGCAGACCAGGATCAGTACAACCCAGCAACCTGTCCAGGGTGGAATGCTGTTCAGATCTCACCTGTCCACGAACTATCTGTCCAACATGGGGACCAGTATAGACCTCACCAGTGCATTGATTCAGAAATCCAGACAAAGCTGTCTGTCTAGCATGGGGTGATATGTAGCCCACAACAGTGGCTCGTTCTACAAACGTGAAAAAAATGCATCTGTTCATTATGGGGAGCTGTACAGTGAATAATAGCGAATTGATCTATATGCCTGTTACCTTCCCAGTATGCAGAGCTGTGTACACCAACACAGCGCATTGTTCAGTAACACTCTCTCAGTGTGGGGAAATGAGCAGCCCATGCTGGAATGACAGGATGTGCAGCTCCTATCCATTTACTGCTCCATATCTCCATCACTGCCAGAGAGAGATGGCGGGGGAGTCAGTTTAAATACCAACAAGCACAAGGATTTTGGGAAAAAGAGAAAGGGAGATTTTGTGGAAGATCACAGGTTTCCAAATACTGAAATGAAGATACTTTGACAGCATCCTGCAACATGAGCCAGTATTCCCAGGAATGATGATTGGATGGGATATTGGTGTGAATTCAGATGATGGAGGCTTGGATGAGCATTTGTTCTGCAGCTCTGTAACTGTGGGCTAGCAGAGTCGAAGACTGATTGGGCTGAATCGAACAGTAACATTTTCATTGAATGTGACTGAGGGATTGTCTGCACGAGGCTGAGCTGGTTTTGTGCTGCTATCTTATTGAACTCACCTCATTAAATACCTACCCCACGCCCTGATATCCCTCTCATTGAATACCAGCCCGATTCTTCCACTGATGAAGACTGGAGGTACTCATCAACAACCGGATTCCCCGGGATATTCCGAAATTGCAGGCACTGGTGTCATCTTTAAAAGACCAATTGGCACACAGTTGCGTTTTTTTCAGTTCGGAGCTGCCATGCACAGTTTACCCCGAGCATGGTCGATAAGGGGCAATTACACCACGGTTTGTCCACAGGGGCGCAGAGATCCTGGTGGATGGGCTAGTACAGAGGGGGACCATTCTCTTCCCAGAGTATACCACACCACCAGACCCGCCAAACATGGTCTGAGCTCCCCACCCAGCTCAGTGCATTATCTGCAGTCTGAAGAAATGTCCAGCATACAGGACAAACATCAACAACCTTCCCCACTCTGCCAGGATAAGGGTCACTGTATTCTCTCTACTCTCTCACACGCATTGTACATTTGTTTTTACCCCTACCCCAGAACAAGGCTCATGCTTCACTACTTACACTACTGCATGCAGCACCTTTCAACCCCCTTCTCTCTCCCTTCCCCCGCCCCCTCTCTCCAGTTTCAATACTCCCACAGTTGATAGAATGTTCTGGAGAATGCCTTTCATGGAATGTTCCAGATAATACTCTAAGTAATTTCCATTTTCAGGAAAATGGCAATGCCCTCGTATGTAACCTCTAAGGGAAAGGAGTAAATGCATACGTTTATTCAAGTCACATACAATTCAAACCCATCATTCAGCCCTCCTAACGTGCTCTAGCATTTAATGTGTTCGCGGCTGATCTGAGCTTTCTCAGCTCCATGTTACAGGAACTTTCAATCTTTCAACCCCATTGGTTCCCGTCACTGACCAGATGACACTCGGGCACTATTACCCCGGTTTTCTTCAAGCACCTGTTCGAGGGCATTTCCCCTGGAGACGGACTCTGATAACAATGGGTGCCATTAGCTTTATACCTTTATGTAATAGTAAGCACATTTTACACAGACCAATTGAATATCTACATTTATTTATGGTTATCGATATCCAATCACAGTTAGTATTTCTAGCTATTTCACTTATTCAGCCAATGACAGCTTCCAAATACTTGTCTCGTTATAAAATACTTGTCTCGTCCTGGCAGAGAGCGCTTTTATCCTGAGCCGTTATCTTGAAGTTAACTGAATTGTACCCTTCTTCCTTGTAATGAAAGTTTCTCTTGTCCTTAGTCTGTGCCTGTTACTGCCTGTAACAGTTACACAGTCTCTCACTCAGTTGACTGGACGGCTGGATTGTGATGCAGAGGGAGGCCAGCGCAGGTTCAATTCCCCACACTGACAGAGATTACCACGAAGGGGACGCTGTCTCAACCTCACACCATCACCGAGGTGTGGTGACCCTCAGTTTAAACCACCACATGTGGTCTCTCTCAGAGTGGCTCCATGGTCCTTTGGAACTGTATTCTATCATTGTTACATTTTTTGTCTATGTTATTACTTCGGTTTTGTGTTAAATTCCTGGATGTTCTGGAGCTGTGTCATTTTGTATCACTGTCAGCATTTCCCCCACACTCCACATTCCTGCCTATTCCCCAATAATCCTTGATTTGTTGCTATTTATTAACATTCTGTCTGTGCCTCAGAAATATTAAATATCTCTGCCTCAAATGGTCTGCGGGGAAGAGAGTTCCAAAGACGCACAGCATTCCAAGAAAACAAAAATCAACCACATCTGCGTTGTGAGATCAATATTTTGTCTCCTTACCTGAGAAAGGATATAATTACATTGGACGCAGTTCAGAGATGTTTCACTTCACGTATTACAGGGATGAAGGATTGATATTATGTTGGATTTAACAGATTATTCTTGAAATGTGAGGTGACCTTACTGAATCATACAAGACCTTGGGGAGAGTGGATCAGGTAGATACCCACTGGGTGTTTGAACAGTTGAAACTTATCATTGTCATAGAACCTCTACAGTATGGAAGCGGGACATTCTGCCCATTCTACACCGATGCACCGAACAGCACGACACCTCGCCATGTCCCCCTACCTATGCATGTAACCCTGCATTTCCCATGATTAATCCTCTAACTTACCTGGGCACTGCGTGCAATTTAGCATGACCAATCCATTCTAAGCTGCACATCTTTGGACTGTGGGAGGAAGGTGGAGCATAGACATGGGGAGAATGTTCATACTTGACATCGAGGGTCGCCAAGTTGGGAATTGAACTCAGCTCCTTGGTGATGTGAGGCAGCAGTGCTGACCACATGTCTACCATGTTCCTCCTTAAGTTTTGTTAGTTACTTGTGGCTAATTAAAGAAATCTGACTGACTTGTTCCTATCACTGAACCTGACCCAGTCTGAGACCTTTATCATTGGCCATATCACCAAATTGATTACATTTAAAATTTGTTGTGAACAATGGAGGAGTGGGACGAGAAAGGGAAACGGTGACACCCTCCAAACTCAGCCGGAACGAGAATGAGGAGAAATTCACAAAGTGGGAATTCATTCAAATGGGAATTCTCTTTCCGAGAAGTTTGGGATGGCTGAATGTTTATATAATACTGAGCTGGCTCCCTCTGATTTTCCATAGACAGGTGAATGAGGGATGATGGTGCATGGAGAGAATGAGATACATTGAGATAATGAGACCACAATGAGATAACCCATGGCCTTATTGATTGACAGAGTTGTACCAAAGGGACAAATGGCCCACTCACATCCCGCAGTCCTATCTTCTGATGTTCCATTCAGCCCTTCGGATCCGCTGTACAGGGTCTCTGATTGTTAGGTGTAGTTTCAGAAATATAGTTGGAAAATCCAGGCTGGATCAGGAATTGACCCCCACCCACAATCCCTCTTTCCAGGCTTCTTCTCTCTGTAACTTCTGCTCCAGGTATGGGTCATGTCCCAGACCCAGATTTGCAGTGAATACAGCCCCCCATACCCGATCCAGGGTTAACTCAGACAAATCCCCTGCTCTCTCTTAATGCATCATTTCACACCAGTTAATTCCCAAACGGATATCAGAACAACGTCAGAATTAGGAACAGGAGTAGACTATTCGGCCCCTCAAGCCTGCACTGTCATTCAATAACAACATGGCTGATCTACTCCACAGCTCACCTCCACTTTTCTGCTAACCTCTTGTATCCTTCAACTCGCTGATATGGCAAAAAAATTCACTCAGTCTGTAAATACATCCAGTAACCCAGCCTCCATAACTTTCTGGGTTAGGGAATTCCAGACATTCATTACCTTCTGATAGAAGACATTTATTGACATCTCAGTTTGAATCGATATCTGTTATTCTATATCTATGTCCCCAATGTCTAAACTCTGCCCAGGTGTGGAATCACATTCTCAACATCTATCTTGTCACCCCCCACCCCCCAGTATCTTGTCCCCTTCAGTAATATCACACTCATTCATTTCAAGCACAATGAACAAACGCATCACCATTTTTGATGGATTCAATAATCCAACACTTTCATTTCAGGGACCCGACTAATGCACCAATCTATGTACTTGCTGCATCAGCATGCTGACATTATGCTTCATGCACAGGAAGACTCCAATACCTTTGCACTGCTCCTTTTTGGGACTCTCCTCTATTACGTAACAGCCTGCCTTTTGGTTCTCAGTGTTATACACAAAACACGGATGTATATTAGACTCAGATCCCGCTGTCATGTTGTCAGTATAGATTGTAAATCTCTGATTCCATCAGACCGGTATTTGTGGTACTCCAGTATGTGCATTTTATCATAAAGATCCATTAATTCTGATTCTCCAATTGCTATGTATTAACCAACCGACATCCCATGCTCATATATATTAGTGACATACTGTGAGCTTCTATCTTGCGTAAGAACCTTTATTTTGTAATACCTTGTGGAAAATCTCTGGAAAACCTCGTGTCTCCCAGAGCGCCTTTATCATATCCACTTGTTACATTCTCAGGGATCTCCAGAAAGCTTCGCATGATTATAAAGGCAAACTATAGTTTCACTTTCACAAAACCATGCTGACTCCATGTGAACCTTTTCTGAATTTCTTCCTTAATTGGAGAATCTCACAGCTTCCCAGCATTAATGGTGAGACTAAATGGTTCCTGATTTCAGTCTCGCTGCTTTCTTGAAGACAGGCACCACATTGGAGGTTCTCCAGTTTCGCTGGATCACTCCTGCAATTCAGAGAGTTATGGAATATTTCAGACCTGCAACCAGTCACATTGTCACTACTTCTATTAAAACCAACTATGACTTACTGCTGACCTGCCTACCTTAATCTTATCTGTTTGTTAAAAACCTTATTCCTTTTGATCGAGACCGTTCAAGAACTTCCCTCCTATTACTATTTTGCTTGTATCATTGAAATACTTATAGTGCCTTCCCTTGTGAGGAATGATGTAAAATACTGACGTAGATTATGTGCCTGTACACTGCACACTGTCCAAATATCCTCAATATACTTTCCTGACTTTCTTCTAAAGGTCACACACCCATCCTGAACTTCTTTTATATTCTCGGAAAAGCTCATGCTGCTTGTTTTTATATTTCTTGCCAATTTGCTTACATCATATAATTTCTGCTTTTTACCTCACTTTCTAGATTCATGCAGACATATTGCACACAAGCAGACCCTTTGATTCAACTTGTCCATGCTGGCCAGGTTTCCAAAGTAAACTAATCCCATCTAATTGAACTTGGCCCATATTCCTCTGAACGTTTTCCATTCATATATTTGTACAAATGACTTTGAAATATTATAGCTCTATTTGCATCTACCGTTGTTCTTCTGGCAGCTCATTGCAGACACATGCCACCCTATCTGTGTAAACGTTGCCCCTTGGTTCCTTTTAAATCTTCCCCCTTTCACCTCAAAGCTATGTTTTCTATATTTGAACTTCCCTATCCTGTTGAAAAGACATTGATTATTCATCCTATCCTTGCCTCTCATGATGTTATAAACTTTTATAATGTCACCCCTTAAACTCTTACATTCCATCCAATACTAACTTCAAGAACAAGCATTTAAAGATAAGCGCTGCAAATTTGAAACAATATTCAAAATGACAGGTAAACAACACTCAGCACAATGTCATACTGGGATTGTGTTCTCTCCATGTTACAATAATAAGCCAGCATGAAAATCGTACTGGTTCCAATAAGAAGGCAAGCACCTGAATTCTTCTGTCTAAAGGGGGTGAGGTCTCTGCAGCGGAAACGTATCTCTGACCAGATCTATTTAAGAAAGCGAATTTTTATACCTAAAAGTCAGTGTGCAGTTGCCTTTGCAAGAATGAAAATGTTACAGAGAGAGAAGAGCAATGATGGAGATGTTACAGAGAGAGGACATGAAAGTGGGAGATGTTGCAAAGATAGGAAAGTATGGCTGCAGATGTTACAGAGAGGGGGGAGCAAGGCTGGAACTGTTACAGAGAAAGGAAAGCCAGGCTGGAGAAGTTACTGATATAGGAAAGCAAAGCTGGAGATGTTTCAGAGAGAGTTGGGCAAGGCTGGAGAGGTTACAAAGAGAGAAAAACAGGACAGGAGATGGTACAGAGATTGGAAGGCAAGGCTGGAGATGTCTCAGAGACCACAAAGTAAGGCTGGAGATGTTACAGACATAGGAAAGGGAGGCTGGGGAGATTAAAAAGAAAGAAAGGCATGGCTGGAAATGTTATAGAGATAAGAAATCAATGCTGCAAAGTTTACAGAGATAGGAAAGCAAGGCTTGAAATATTATAGTGACAGGAATGCAATGTTGGAGATATTACAGAGAAGGGGAAGCAAGGCTGGTGACAATACCGAGACAGGAAAGCAAGCTTGGAGATGTTGCAGAGATAAGAAAGTAAGGCTGGAAGTTTTACAGAAATGGGAAAGCAAGTCTGGAAATGTTATAGTGATAGGAATGCAATGGTGGAGTTTTTACGGAGATAAGACAGCAAGACTGGAGATGTTACACAGATAGGAAAGCAAGGCTGGAGATAGTACAGAGGTAGGAAAGCAAGGCTGGAGATAGTACACAGGTAGAAAAGCAAGGCTGGAGATAGTACACAGGTAGGAAAGCAAGGCTGGAGATGTTACACAGATAGAAAAGCAAGGCTGGAGATAGTACAGAGGTAGGAAACCACCGCTGGAGAAGTTACAGAGATAACAAAGCAAGGCCCGGGTTGTTACAGAGACTGGAAATTTTACCGAGATCGGAAAGCAAGGCTGGAGATGTTACAGAGATAGGAAAGCAAGGATGGAGATAGTCACAGAGTCATAGAGATGTTCAACATGGAAACAGACCCTTCGGTTCAACCTGTCCATGACAACCTGATATCCCAACCCAGTCTAGTCCCACCTGCCAGCACCTGGCCCATATTCCTCTAAACCCTTCCTATTCATAAACCCATCCAAATGTTGCAATTGTACCACCCTCCACCACATCCTCTGGCAGCTCATTCCATACATGTACCACCCTCTGTGTGAAAAAGTTGCCCCTTAGGTCTCTTTTATATCTTTCCTCTCTCATCCTAAACCTATGCCCGTTAGTTCAGGAATCCCCGACACTAGGGAAAAGACTTTGTCTATTTATCCTATCTAAGCCCCTCATAATTTTATAAACCTCTATAAGGTCACCCCTCAGCCTCCGACACTCCAGGGAAAACAGCCCCTGCCTGTTCAGCCTCTCCCTACAACTCAATCCTCCCAACTCTGGCAACATCCTTGTAAATCTTTTCTGAACCCTTTCAAGATTCACAACATCTTTCCGATAGGAAGGAGACCAGAATTGCACGGCGTATTCCAACAGTGGCCCAACCAATATCCTGTACAGCCACAACATGACCTCCTAACTCCTGTACTCAAAACTCTGACCAATTAAGGAACGCATCGCAAATGCCTTCTTCACTATCCTATCTACCTGCGACTCCACTTTCAAGGAGCTATGAGTCTACACTTGAAGGTCTCTTTGTTCAGAAACACTTCCTAGGACCTTACCATTAAGTGAATAAGTTCTGCTAAGATTTGCTTTCTCAAAATGCAGCACCTCGCATTTATCTGAATTTAACTCCATCCGCCACTTCTCAGCCCATTAGCCCATCTGGTCCAGATCCTGTTGTAATCGGAGATAACCCTCTTCACTGTCCACTACACCTCCAATTTTGGTGTCATCTGCAAACTTACTAAATGCACCTCTTCTGCTCGTGTCCAAATCATTTATGTAAATGACAAAACGTCGAGGACCCAGCACCGATCCTTGTGGCACTCCACTGGTCACAGGCCTCCAGTCTGAAAAAACTACCCTCCACCACCACCCTCTGTCTTTTGCTGTTGAGCCAGTTCTGTATCCGAATGGCTAGTTCTCCCTGTATTCCATGAGATCTAACCTTGCTTATCGGTCTCCCATGGGGAACCTTATCAAACACCTTACTGAGGTCCATATAGATCCAATCAAATGCTCTTCCCTCAACAATATCCATTATTACTTCTTAGAAAAACTCAATCAAGTTTGTGAGACATGATTTCCCATATGAAACCAAGCATGTAGATGTTACAGAGAGGGGAAAGCTAGGCAGGAGTTGTTCCAGAGATAGGAATGCAATGCTCGAGATGATACAGTGAGTCGACAGGAAGGCTGGTGAAGTTGAATATACATGAAAGTAAGGCTGGAGATGTTACAGAGTGAGGTAAGCAAGGCTGGAGGTGTTACAGAGAAAGGAAATATAGGCTGGAGATGTTACGGAGATAGACAAGCAAGGCTGGAGATGTTAGAGAAGTAAGAAATCAAGGCTGGAGATGTTTCAGATAGAGGAATGCACGGCTGGGGATGTTGCAGAGACAGGAAAGCCAGGCTGGAGATGTAACAGAGAGGGGAAAGGAAGGCTGGAAATATTACAGAGACAGGAAAGAGAAGATATACATGTTACAGAGTCAGGAAAGCAAGACTGGATTTGTTACAGAGTCAGGAAAGCAAGGTTGGAGATACTACAGAGATGGGAAAGCAAGGCAGGAGTTGTTACAGAGATATGAAAGCAAGGCTGGAGATATTCCAGAGATAAGAAAACAATGCTGGCCATGTTACACAGATAGGAAAGCAAGGTTGGACAGGTTCTGAGAGGAAAACATGGCTGGAGGTGTCACAGAGATAGGCTGGCACGGTCAGAGAAATTACAGAGAGAGGAACGCAAGAGGGAGTACTTACAGATATAAGAGTGCAAGGATGGAGTAGATGCAGAGAGAGAAGAGCGAGGCTGGAGATGTTACAGAGACTGCAAAGCAAGATTGATAGTGTTATAGAGTTAGGAAATCAAGTTTGGGACTTTACAGATGCATGAAATCAAGGCTGGCGATGTTACATTGAGAGGAAAGCAAGGCTGGAGCTGTTACAGAGAAAGGAAAACAAGGCTGGAGATGTTACAGGAAGAGGAAAGCAAGGCTGGAGATGTTATGGAGAAACAAGGAAGCAAGCCTGACAATGTTACACAGAAAGAAAGGCAAGGCGGGCGATGTTGTAGAGAGATGAATGGAAGGCTGGCGACGTTGCAGAGTGAAGAAAAAACGTCAGGAGATGTTACAGAGATGGGGAAGCACGGCTGGAGATTTTACAGAGATCAGAATGCAAGGCTGGAGATGTTATAGAGATATGAAAGCAAACCTGGCCATGTTACACTGATAGGAAAGCAAGGCTGGAGGCATCACAGAGATGGGAAAGCAAGGCTGGAGATGTTACAGAGAGAGGAAAGCAAGGCTGGAGCATTTACAGAGTTAGGAATGGAAGGCTGGAGTGGAAATAGAGAGATAAAAGCAAGTCTGGAGATGTTACAGAGGTAGGAAAGCAAGTTTGGAGATGTTACAGAGGTAGGGATCAGGGCTGTAGAGGTTACCGAGAGAGAACAGAAAGGCTAGTGATGTTGCCGAGATAAGAAAGTAAGGCTGCAGATGCTACAGTGAAAGGAAAGCAAGGCTGGAGACGTTAGAGAAACAAGAAAGCAAGCCTGACTATGTTACACAGATCGGAAAGCAAGACTGGCGATGTTACCAAGAGATGAAAGGAAGGCTGGTGATGTTGCAGAGATAAGAAAATAAGTCTAGAGATGTTTCAGAGAGAGGAAAGCAAGGTTGGAAATATTACAGAAAGAAGAAAGCAAGGCTGGCCATGTTACACAGATAGTAATGCAAGGCTGGACAGGTCCTTGAGATAGGAGAAGGTGAGGACTGCAGATGCTGGAGATCAGAGCTGAAAAGGTATTGCTGGAAAAGCGCAGCAGATCAGGCAGCTTGAGATGGGAAAATATGACTGTAGGTGTCACAGAGATAAGCAGGCAAGGCCAGGAGATGTTACAGAGAGAGAAAAGTAAGGCTGGAGATGTTACAGAAACAAAATAGCAAGGCTGGAAATTTTACAAGGAAAGGAAAGCAGGGCTGGAGATGTTGCAGAGATTAGAATGTAAGGCTGGAAATCTTACAGAAGTAGGAAAGCAAGGCTGGAAATGATATAGTGATAGGAACGCAATGCTAGAGATGTCACACAGATAGGGAAGTGAGGCTGGAGATTTTACAGAGAGAGGAAAGCAAGGATGGAAATGTTTCAGTGATAGGAACGCAATTCTGTCGATGTTACAGAGTGAGGAAGGCGGGATGAAGGTCACAGAAATCAGAAAGCAAGCCTGGAGATGTTAAAGAGTGAGTAAAGCAAGGCTGGAGATGTAACAGCATGGGGAAGGCAAGGCTAGAGATGTTGCCGAGATCGGAAAGCAAGGCTGGAGATATTAGAGAGACAGTAAAGTAAGGCTGGAGATGTTACAGAGGTAAGAAAGCAATGCTGGAAATTTTACAGAGACAGGAAAGCAAGGCTTGAAATGTCATAGTGATAGGTAAGCATTAATAGAGATGTTACAGAGATGGGGAAGCAAGGTTGCAGATGTTGCAGAGATAAGAATGTAAGGCTGGAAGTCTTATAGAAACAGGAAAGCATGGCTGAATATGCTATATTGATAGGAACGCAATGCTGGAGATATTACAGAGATAGGGAAGCAAGGCTGGAGAGGTGAAAGAGATAGGAAAGTAAGACTGGCAATTTTACACAGGGAGAAAGCAAGGATGAAAACATTTCAGTGATAGGAACATAATGCTGGTGATGTGACAGAGTGACGATATGTCACAGAAGCCAGAAATCAAGGCTGGAGATGTTAAAGAGATAGGAAAGCAAGGCTGGAAATTTTATAGTGATAGGGAAGGCAATGCTGGAGATGTTACAGAGTTGGGGAAGCACGGAGGGCCATGTTACACAGATAGGAATTCAGATGTTACAGAGATGTTACAGAGATGGGGAAGCAAGGCTGGAGATGTTACTGAGATAGGAATTCAAGGTTCGAGATTTTACAGAGACAGGAAAGCATGGCTGGAAATTTTACGTGGTAGGACAGCAAGGATGGAAGCGTTTCAGTGATAGGAACACAATGCTGGCGCTGTAACAGAGTGAGGAAAGGAAGGATGGATATGCCGCAGAAGTCAGAAAGCAAGGCTAGAGATGTTACGGAGAGAGAAAAGTGAGGCTGGAGACCTTACAGAGAAAGGAGAGCAAGGCTGGTGACGTTACAGAGAAAGGAAAGCAGGCTGGAGATGAAACTGAACGAAGAAAGAAAGGCTGGCGATGTTACAGCGAGATGAAAGCAAGGCTGGAAATGTTGCAAAGACAGGAAAGTGAGTCTGGAGATGTTGCAGAGAAAGGAAATCAAGGCTGGAGATGCTACAGAGTTAGGAAGGCAATGCTGGAGATGTTACAGACATATGAAAGCAATGCTGGAAATTTTACAGAGATAAGAAAGCAAGACTGGAAATGTTGTAGTGATAGGAACGCAATGCTGGAGTAATCACAGAGTTAGCGAAGCAAGGCTGGAGCTGTTACAGAGATCGGAACGCTAGGCTAGAGATGACACACAGTTAGGAAAGCAAGACTGCCCATGTTACACAGGTAGGACAGCAAGACTGTACAGATTCTAGAGATAGGAAAACAAGGCTGGAGGTGTTACAGAGATGGGAAAGCAAGGCTTGAGTTGGTACAGAGAGAGAATAGCAAGGCTGGAGATGTTACAGAGACTGCAAAGGGAGGCTGAGATGTCACAGAGATAGGAAAGCAAGGCTGGAAATATTACAGTGATAGAGAGCAAGGCTGCAGATGTTACAGAGAGAGGATAGGAGTGCTGGTGATGTTTCAGAGATAAAGAAGTCAGGCTGGAGACGTTACAGTGAGAGGTAAGCAAGGCGGGAGACGTTACAGAGATGGAAAAGAAAGCGTGGAAATGTTAGAGAAAAACAAAAGCAAGGCTTACCATGTTACACAGAAGGGAAAGCAAGGCTGGCGATGCTACAGAGGCAGGAAAGCAAGGGTGGAGATGGCATGGAGTTGGAAAAGTAAGGCTGGATTAGTTCCATACAATGAAAACAAGTCTGGAGAGTTTACAAGGAGAGGAACACATGGCTGGAGATGTTATAGAAATAAGAAAGCAATGCTCGAAATTTTACAGAGATAGGAATGCAGTGCTGGAGATGTTACAGAAATGGGGAATGAAAGGCTGGAGATGTTGCAGAGACCGGAGGCTGGAGATGTAAAAGAGATAGCAAAGCAAGGCTTGAAATTTTACAGAGATTGGAAATCACGGCGGGAGATGTCATTCTGATTGGAACACAATACGGGAGATGTTACCGAGGTATGGAGCAAGGCTGGAGATGTTACAGAGATGGGAAAGCACATCTGAAGATGTCAGGGAAGTAAGAAAACAAGGCCGGAGATGTTACAGAGAGAGGAAAGCACAGTTGGCGATGTTGCATGGAGAGGAAGGCAAGGCTAGAGATGTAACAGAGAGGAGAAAGCAAAGCTGGAAATGTTAATGTGATAGGAATACAAAGCCGGGTATATTGCAGAGATAGGGAAACAAGGCTGGAAATGATACAGAGGAAATAATACGAAGCCTGCCAATTTTATAAAGATGAGAAAACCAGGCTTTAATTTTTTTCTGCAATATGAAGTAATGCTTGGGAAGGCATAGTGATAAAACACAAGGCTGGAGATGTTACAGAGATAGGGAAGCAAGGCTGGAGATGTTACAGAGATAGGGAAGCAAGGCTGGAGATGTTAGTGAAATAAGTAAACAAGGCAGGAGATGTAACAGAGAGGACAGCACGGCCGGGATGTTGCAGAGAGAGGAAAGCAAGGCTGGTGATGTTGCAGAGAGGGGAATGAAAGGCTGGAGATGTTACAGAGATAGGAATGCCAGGCTGGAGTCGTTACAGAGGCAGGAAAGCAAGGCTGGAGATGGTATGGAGTTGGGAAATCAAGGCTGGATTAGTTGCATACAATGAAAGCAAGTCTGGAGAGGTTACAGGGAGAGGAAACAAGGCTGGAGATGTCACAGAATTAAGAAAGCAATGTTCAAAATTTTACAAAGACAGGAAAACAAGGTTGGAGATGTTATAGCGATTGGAACGCAGTGCTGGAGATGTTACACAGATGGGGAAACACGAATGGAGATGTTGCAGAGACTGGAACGCAAGGCTGGAGATGTAAAAAAAGAGGGGAAGGCAGTGCTGGAGATGTTAAAGAGATAGTTAAGCAAGGCTTGAAATTTTACAGAGATAGGAAATCAAGGCGGGAGATGTCATTCTGATTGGAACACAATGTGGGAGATGTTACCGAGGTATGGAGCAAGGCTGGAGATGTTACAGAGATGGGAAAGCATGGCTGGAAATTTTAATGTGATAGGAACGCAAATCTGGATATATTCCAGAGATAGTGAAGCAAGGCTGGAAATGATACAAAGGTAGGAATGCGATATGAAGCAATGCTGGAGATGTTATGGTGATAGAAACGCAAGGCTGGAGATGCTACAGAGATACGAATGCAAGGATTGAGATGTTACAGAGATCGGAAAGCAAGGCTAGAGATGTTAGTGAGATAAGTAAACAAGGCTGGAGATGTAACAGAGAGAGGATGGGAAGGTTGTTGATGTTACAGTTAAGAAAATAAGGCTAGAAATCTTACAGAGAGAGATAAGGACATCAAGGCTGGAGATGTGACATAGATCGGAAAGCACAGTAGGAAATATTGCACAGAGAGGAATCCAAAGCTGCAGTTCTAACAGAGAGGAAAGCAAGGCTGGTGATGATGCAGAGAGGGCAAAACAAGGCGGGAGATGTTACAGAGGTGGAAAAGAAAGCCTGGAAATGTTGGAGAAAAATGAAAGCAAGGCTTACCATGTTACACAAAAGGGAAAGCAAGGCTGGTGAAGCTACAGAGAGAGGAAAGGAAGGCTGGTGATGTTGCAGAGTTAGGAAACTAAGACAGGAGGTGTTGCAGAGTGAGGAAAGCAAGTCTGAACATGTTACAAACAGGAAAGCAAGGCTGGAGATGTTACAGAGGAAGGAAAGCAAGGCTGGAGATGATATGGAGTTGGGAAGGCAAGGCTGGATTAGTTCCATACATAGGAAAGCAAGTCTGGAGAGGATACAGGGGGAGGAAAGCAATGCTCGAAATTTTACAAAGATAGGAAAGCAAGTCTGGAGATGTTATAGCAATAGGAACTCAGTGCTGGAGATGTTACACATATGGGGAAGCATGGCTGGAGATGTTGCAGAGACCGGAAAGAAAGGTTGGAGATGAAAAAAGAGGGGAAAGCATGGATGGAGATGTAAAAGAGATAGCAAAGCAAGGCTTGAAATTTTACAGAGATAGGAGAGCAAGGCGGGAGATGTCATTCTGATTGGAACACAATACGGGGAGGTGTTACCGAGATATGGAGCAAGGCTGCAAATGTTACAGAGATGGGAAAGTACGTCTGGAGATGTCAGGGAAATAAGAAAACAAGAGTGGAGATGTTACAGACAGAGGTACGCACGGCTGGGAGTGTTGCAGAGACAGGAAAGCAAGGCTGGAGATGTTAGTGAAATAAGTGAACAAGGAAGGAGATGTAACAGAGAGAGGACAACACGGCCGGGATGTTGTTGAGAGAAGAAAGTAAGGCTGGAGATGTTACAGAAATGGGAAAGCAAAGCTGGAAATTTTGATGTGATAGGAACGTAAAGCCTATATTCCAGAGATTGGGAAGCAAGACTGGAAATGTTACAGAGGTAAGAATGCAATATGAACCAATGCTGGAGATGTTATAGTGATAGAAACGCAAGGCTGGAGATGCTAAAGAGATACATATGCAAGGCTTGAGATGTTACAGAGATCGGAAAACAAGGCTGGACATGTCACAGAGATAGGGATGCAAGGTTGGAGATATTACAGAGAAGGTACGCAAGTCTGGAGAAGTTACAGAGATAGCAAAGCCAGGCTGGAGATGTTAGAGAATTAAGAAAACAAGGCTGTAGATGTTACAGACAGATGAAGCACAGCTGGGGATGTAGAAGCAACAGGAAAGCAAGGCTGGACATTTTGCAGAGATATGAAAGCATTGCTGGAGTGGTTACAAAGAAAGGAAAGCGAGGCTGGAGATCTTACAGAGACAGGAAAGCAAGGATGGAGATGTTACAGAGATACGAAAGCAAGGCTAGGGATGTTACAGAGACATGAACGCAAGGCTGGAAATGCTATAGAGCAGGAAAGCAAGGCTGGATATTTCCAGAGATAGGGATGCCAGGCTGGAAATGTGATAGCGATAGGAGAGCAAGGCTGGAGATGGTGCAGAGATGAGAGAGCAAGACTTGAATTTTTTGAGAGATAGGAGGGCAAGGCTGGAGATGTCATAATGATAGGAACGCTATGCTGGAGATGTTACAGAGCTAGGGAAGCAAGGTTTGACTTTATACAGAGATAGGGAGGCAAGTTTGGAGATGTCACAGTGAAAGGAAAGCAAGGCTGGAGACATTAGTGAAATAAGACAACGATGCCAGAGACGTTACAGAGAGAGGAAAGCAAGGCTGGAAATATTAAAGTGATAGGAACGCAACGCTGGATATATTCCAGAAAAAGGGAAGCAAGGCCGGAAACGTTACAGAGATAGGAATGCGAGGCTGGCGCAGTTACAGAGATGAGAAAGCCATGCTTGAATGTTGTCAGAGATAGGAAAGCAAGGTTGGTGATGTTTTAGTGATAGAAGCGCAATGCTGGAGATGCTACAGAGATAGGGATGCAAGGCTATAGATGTTACAGAGATCAGAAAGCAAGGCCAGAAATGTTCCAGAGATAAGAATGCAAGACTGGACAGGTTAGAGGGATAGGGATGCAAGGCTGGAGATGTTACAGAGATAGGAAAACAAGGATGGAGATGTTATTGTAATAAGTAAACAAGGATGGAGATGTAACAGAGAGAGGAACGCACGGCTGGCCATGTTGTAGAGAGAGGAAAGCAAGGCTGTAGATGTTACAGAGAGAGGATGGGAAGGCTGGTGATGTTGCAAAGATATGAAAGTAAGACTGGAGGTGTTACAGAGAATGGAGAAAGGCTGAAGATGTTACAGAGATGGGAAAGCAAGGCTGGAGATGTTACAGAGAGAGGTATGCAGGGCTTGGAAAGCAAGGCTGGAGATAGTGATAGGAACACAATGCTGGAGATGTTACAGAGATATGGAGCAAGGCTGGAGATGTTACAGAGAGAGGTATGCACGGCTGGGAATGTTTCAGAGACAGGCAAGCACAGCTACAGATGTTGCAGTGGAAGTAAAGCAAGGCTGGAGATGTAACAGAGATAGGAAAGCAAGACTGGAAATATTATTGTGATAAGACCGCAATGCTGGATAGATCCCAGACAGTGGGAAGCAAGGCTGGAGATATTACAGAGAAAGGGACACAAGGCTGGGGCAGTTACAGAGATAACAAAGCCAGGCTGGAGATGTCAGAGAATTAAGAAAACGAGGCTGGAGATATTACAGACAGATGAAGCACAGCTGGGAATGTAGAAGCAACAGGAAAGCAAGGCTGGAGATGTTACAGTGAGGGGAAGCAAGGCTGGACACTTTGCAGAGTTAGGAAAGCATGGCTGGAGATATCAGTGAGAGGAAAGCAAGGCAAGAGATGTTACAGAGATCGGAAAGCAAGACTGGAGATGTTAAAGAGTTACAATGCTGGATATATTCCAGAGAAGGGAAACAAGGCTGGAAATGTTACAGAGATAGAAATCCGAAGCCGGCCGAAATTACAGAGATGTGAAAGACATCTTGAAGTATTTCAGACATAGGAAAGCAAGGCTGGAGATGTTATAGCCCTGGAAACGCAAAGCTGGAGCAGTTACAGCGATTGAGAAGCAAGGCTGGAGATGTTATAGAGAAAGTAATGCAAGTCTGGAGATGTTACACAGGAGGGAATGAGTGGCTGAAGATGTGGCACAGAGGAAAATAAGGCTGAAGAAGTAATAGAGAGAGGAAAGCGAAGCTGGAGATGTTTCAGCGAGAGGAAAGCAAGACTGGAGAGGGTATATGGAATGGAAAGTAAGGCTGGAGATGTTAGAGAATTAAGAAACCAAGGCTGGAGATATTACAGAGAGAGGAAAGCAAGGCTGAATTTGTTACAGAGTGTGGTCAGGATGGCTAGTGGATGTTGCAAAGATACGCAAGCAAGACTGACGATGTTAGAGAGAGAGGTAAGCAAGGCGGGAGAGGTTACAGCAGTAGCAAAGCCAGGCTTAAGATGTTAGAGAAATAAGAAAACAAGGCTTTGGAAGTTACAGAGAGAGGAAAGAACGGCTGGGATGCTGAAGAGAAGGAAAACAAGGCTGGAGATGGAATAGTGAGGGTAAAGCAAATTTGGAGATGTTGTAGAGAGAGGAAAGTAAGGCTGGAGACTTTGCAGATATAGAAAAGCAAGGCTGGAGTGGTTATAGAGGGAGGAAAGCAAGGCGGGACATGTTACAGAGATACAAAAGAAAGGCTGGGGATATTACAGAGATGAGAATGCATGCCTTGAAATTTTACAGAAATTGGAAAGCAAGGCTGGAGATGTCATAGTGATTGGAACACAATGCTGGAGATGATACAGAGATATGGAGCGAGGCTGGAGATCTTACAGAGATGGGAAAGAAAGGCTGGAGATGTTACAGAGAGAGGTATGCATGGCTGGGAATGTTGTAGAGACAGGCAAGCACAGCGACGAATGTTGCAGTGGGAGTAAAGCAAGGCTGGAGATGTCACAGAGATAGGAAAGCAAGACTGGGAATATTATTGTGATAAGACCGCACTGCTGGATAGATCCCAGACAGTGGGAAGCAGGGCTGGAAATGTTACAGAGATCGGAATGGGAGGCTGGGGATGTCACAGACATGAGAAATCAGGGCTTGAAAGTTTTCAGAGATAGGAAAGCAAGCCTGGAGATGTCATAGTGATAGGAACGCAATGCTCGAGATGTTCCAGAGGTAGGGAAGCAAGGCTGGAGATGTTATAGTGATGGAATCCCAATGCTGGAGATGCTATACAGATAGGGCTGCAAGGCTGGAAGTGTTACAGAGATCGTAAAGCAAAGCTAGAGCTGTTACAGGGATAGGAATGCAAGGCTGGACATGTTCCTGAGATTGGGTTGCAAGGCTGGAGATTTAGATTAGATTAGACTTACAGTGTGGAAACAGGCCCTTCGGCCCAACAAGTCCACACCGACCCGCCGAAGCGCAACCCACCCATACCCCTACATTTACCCCTTACCTAACACTACGGGCAATTTTAGCTTGGCCAATTCACCTGACCCGCACATCTTTGTGACTGTGGGAGGAAACCGGAGCACCCGGAGGAAACCCACGCAGACACGGGGAGAACGTGCAAACTCCACACAGTCAGTCGCCTGAGTCGGGAATTGAACCCAGGTCTACAGGCGCTGTGAGGCAGCAGTGCTAACCACCGTGCCAAGACGGGAATGCAAGGAAGGAGATGATACAGAGAGAGGAAAGCACGGGTGAGGATGTAAAAGAGATAGCAAAGCAAGGCTGGAGGGGTTACAGTTTAGGAACACAATGCTGAAGATGTTACAGAGAACAGGAAGCAAGGCTCAAGATTTTGCAGAGATCTGAACACAGGTCTGGAGATGTTAGAGAGATAGGAAAGCAAGGCTGGAGCGTTTACAGAGTTAGCAATGCAAGGCTGGAGTGGATACAGAGAGATGAAAGCAAGTTATGGCGGAGATGTTACAGAGACTGCAAAGTAAGGTTGTAGATGTCACAGCGATGGGAAAGCAAGGCTGGAGATGTTACAGAGTAAGGGAGGCAAGATTGGAGATATTTTAGCGAGTTGAAAGCAAGGCTGAAAATGTGACAGAGTGAGAAAAGTGGAGATGTTACCGAGAGACAAAGCAAGGCTGGAGATATTACAGAAAAAGGAAAGCAAGGCTGGAGGTGTTAGAGAAGTAAGAAAACAAGGCTGGAGATATTACAGAAAGAGGAAAGTAGGGCTGGAGAGTAGATTACTTACAGTGTGGAAACAGGCCCTTTCACCCAACAAGTCCACACCGACCCGTCGAAGCGCAACCCACCCATACCCCTACATTTACCCCTTACCTAACACTACGGGCAATTTCCCATGGCCAATTCACCTGACCCGCACATCTTTGGACTGTGGGAGAAAACCGGAGCACACCCGCATGGGGAGAATGTGCAAACTCCACACAGACAGTCGCCCGAGTCAGGAATTGAACCCAGGTCTCTGGCGCTGTGAGGCAGCAGTGTTAACCACTGTGCCACCGTGCTGATAAGCGACTGGGCTTATATACCCTTGGGTTTAGAAGACTGAGAGGGGATCTGATTGAGACATATAAGATTATGAAAGGATTGGACACTCTGGCAACAGGAAACATGTTTCCGCTGATGGGTCAGTCCTGAACCAGAGGACACAGCTTAAAAATACGGGGTGGACCATTTAGGACAGAGATGAGGAGAAACTTCTTCACCCAGAGAGTGGTGGCTGTGTGGAATGCTCTGCCCCAGAGGACAGTGGAGGCCCAGTCTCTGGATTCATTTAAGAAAGAGCTGGATAGAGCTCTCAAAGATAGTGGAATCAAGGGTTATGGAGATAAGGCAGGAAGAGGATACTAATTAGGAATGATCAGCCATGATCATATTGAATGGCGAAGCAGGCTCGAAGGGCTGAATGGCCTACTCCTGCACCTATTGTCTATTGTCTATTAGGTAAAAACAATGACTGCAGATGCTGGGAACCAGATTCTGGATTAGTGGTGCTGGAAGAGCACAGCAGTTCAGGCAGCATCCAACGAGCAGCGAAATCGACGTTTCGGGCAAAAGCCCTTCATCAGGAATAAAGGCAGAGAGGCTGAAGCGTGGAGAGATAAGCTAGAGGAGGGTGGGGGTGGGGAGAGAGTAGCATAGAGTACAATGGGTGAGTGGGGGAGGGGATGAAGGTGATAGGTCAGGGAGGAGGGGGTTGGAGTGGAAAAGAAGATAGGCAGGTTGGACCAGTCCGGACAAGTCATGGGGACAGTGCTGAGCTGGAAGTTTGGAACTAGGGTGAGGTGGGGAAGGGGAAATGAGGAAACTGTTGAAGTCCACATTGATGCCCTGGGGTTGAAGAGTTCCGAGGCGGAAGATGAGGCTTACTTCCTCCAGGCGTCTGATGGTGAGGGAGCGACGGTGAAGGAGGCCCAGGACCTCCATGTCCTCGGCAGAGTGGGAGGGGGAGTTGAAATGTTGGGCCACGGGGCGGTGTGGTTGATTGGTGCGGGTGTCCCGGAGATGTTCCCTAAAGCGCTCTGCTAGGAGGCGCCCAGTCTCCCCAATGGAGAGGAGACCGCATCGGGAGCAACGGATACAATAAATGATATTAGTGGATGTGCAGGTAAAACATTGATGGATGTGGAAGGCTCCTTTAGGGCCTTGGATAGAGGTGAGGGAGGAGGTGTGGGCACAGGTTTTACAGTTCCTGCGGTGGCAGGGGAAAGTGCCAGGATGGGAGGGTGGATTGTAGGGGGGCGTGGACCTGACCAGGTAGTCACGGAGGGAACGGTCTTTGCGGAAGGCGGAAAGGGGTGGGGAGGGAAATATATCCCTGGTGGTGGGGTCTTTTTGGAGGTGGCGGAAATTGTCTATTGTCTATTTTGGGAAAGCAAATCTTAAACACTTAATGGTAAGGTCCTAGGGAGCGTTGCTGAACAAAGAGACCTTGGAGTGCAGGTGCATAGCTCCTTGAAAGTGGAGTCGTAGGTAGATAGGATAGTGAAGAAGACGTTTGGTATGCTTTCCTTTATTGGTCAGAGTATTGAGTACAGGAGTTGGGAGGTCATGTTGTGGTTGTACAGGACATTGGTTAAGCCACTGTTGGAATATTGTGTGCAATTCTGGTCTCCTTCCTATTGGAAAGATGTTGTGAAACTTGAAAAGGTTCAGAAAAGAGTAACAAGGATGTTGCCAGGGTTGGAGGATCTGAGCTACAGGGAGAGGCTGAACAAGCTGGGGCTGTTTTCCCTGGAGTGTCGGAGGCTGAGGGGTGACCTTATAGAGGTTTACACAATTATGAGGGGCATGGATAGGATAAATAGACAAAGTCTTTCCCCTGGGGTTGGGGAATCCAGAACTAGAGGGCATAGGTTTAGGGTGAGAGGGGAAAAACATAAAAGAGACCTAAGGGACAACTGTTTCACACAGAGGGTGGTATGTGTATGGAATGAGCTGCCAGAGGAAGTGGTGGAGGCTGGTACAATTGCAACATTTAAGAGGCATTTGGATGGGTATATGAATAGGAAGGGTTTGGAGGGATATGGGCCGGGTGCTGGCAGGTGGGACAAGATTGGGTTGGGTTGGACAGATTGGACCGAAGGGTCAGTTTCCATGCTGTACATCTCTATGACTCTTTGACTCTAATTCCTGCATGGGGGTGGCTACTTGCTAGTCACCCCTTCTTGCAAGAACGTTTCAATAAAATTCGCTGCTTCAGAATTTGACTCGGACTGAAATTGTTTCTCACACACAAGGGCAAATGTTGGCATCGAACCAGCCTGTGAGACTGGTCAATGGCACTGCCCAGTGTGAAAGCTCCTGTAACACACTCACACTGGTACCCCGCCCCTTGGCTCACCATTCGCAATCCAGTCCCTGTTTTATTGTCAGCAGCTTGGTTTCCACAGCATCATCCTGAAGCGGTAATTCTGTTCCAGTATTTCAGTCTCACCCAGTCACCTCAAACTTCAAATTGCGATCTTCTTCCCTCATGGGAATGTGGACATTGCATGGAAATGCTCTTACTTTTGGAAAGTATCTCACTGCTAGTTTCCAAATTCATTTCCCGATCTGAGATTCCAAAGCTCGCTGAGCTGGAAGGTTCATTTCCAGACGTTTCATCACCATACGAGGTAACATCTTCAGTGGGCCTCAGGTGAAGCGATGCTTTCTGTTTATATGTTTGGGTTTCTTTGGGTTGGTGATGTCATTTCCAAACATATAAATAGAAAGCAGGAATTTTCAGCAGTGCTTCGCCTGAGGCCCACTGAAGATGTTACCTATTTTGGTGACAAAACATCCGGAAATGAACCTTCCAGCTCAGCGAGCAAACCTACATCCAAAACCTCAACCTGAGTTACAAATCTTCTCAAACCCAGCTAAGTTCAAAGCTCAGTGAAACCATCCCTCCCCCCATGGTGTTGTTTCACTCCTGACCCATGGGCAGGATCTGGGGGGTAACACGTTTTCTGCACCAGTCACATTTGATGGAAGCTGTAATTGGATGGAGACAGGGGGATTCTGTCCCTTGATCAGATGGAAGATCCACCTCAATCCAGCCAATCACAGCTCTATCATCCCAGCAATGAACAACGATCTGGGACTACACACAGTCCCCAGACTCTAGATCCTAGAGTCCAAGATAAAGTCGGAGTTGGGGTCTGTGTCATGAACTCTTTGCCATTTTACTTGAGTACTTCATGAAGTTGGTTTTTAAAGCTGCCAGGGTTTCAGGCTGGCTCTGGGACAGAGACTTGAGCGTATCCAGGGAGGATACTTGAGCTGTGAGGACTCCTTCGTGGGTCTTGTCGAATAAATCTCTGTCGACTGCCGTCTTCACCCGATCACGCCAAGCGGTGAGCGCGGACAAACCTTCCAATGGGTCATAGCCAACACCGAGGGGCTGCAGGGACAGGAAGAGGAGTCAGTGAGCACGGGGTAGACACCATCGTGGGGCAGTAAGACACCGAAACAAACCAGACCATCTTTCACCCACTTCCCACTGGGCACCGGATCACACAGAGCCCAACATCCATGTTTATCCAGAGACAGGGACACTCACACACAGACACATACATACACACACACACACACACATACATACACACTGACACAGACATTCACACACAGAGACACATACACATACACACACACACACACACAGAGCCCAACATCCACGTTTATCCAGAGACAGGGACACTCACACACAGACACATACACACACACACACACACACACACACACACACATACATACACACTGACATAGACATTCACACACAGAGACACATACACACACACACACACACACAGAGCCCAACATCCATGTTTATCCAGAGACAGAGAGAGACACACACACACAGACACACACATACACACATATACACACACACACAAACACACACACAGAGCCCAACATCCATGTTTATCCAGAGACAGAGACACACGCACACACACACACACGCACACACAGACACTCACACACAGACACACACACACACACACACCGAGACAGACACTCACACACACAGACACACACAGACACTCGCACACACCGAGACAGACAGACACACACACACACAGACACTCACACACACTGACACAGACACTCACACAGAGACACACACACACACACACAGACACTGACACAGAGATACACACACAGACATTCATACACACACACACACACACTGACACAGACACACAAACAGACACACACACATACACAGACAGAGACACTCACACACACAGACACACTGACACAGACACATACACAGAGATACTCACACACATGGAGACACATACACACACACACACACACACACAGATAGAGAGACAGACAGAAAGACAGAGACGGAGACAGAGACACACACACAGAGACACTCACACACAGACACAGACACACATGCAGACAGAGACACTTACACACAGAGACACAGACACACACCCAGAGACACAGGCACATACCCACAGACATTCACACACACTCACATAGACGCACAGACACACACACTCACACAGACACAGACACACCCACACAGACAAACAGAAACACACAATCTCACAGACAGACACACACACACAGACACACACTCACACACAGACAGACACACACACAGACACACCCAGACACACAGAAACACACACAATCTCACAGACACTCACACACACACACACACTCACACACAGATACACACACACTCACACACACAGACACACTCACACACAGACACACAGTTTGAATCAAAACTGAAAGAATTGTGGATGCTGTAAGTCAGAAACTAAACCAGAAACTGCAGGAAAAGCTCAGCAAGTCTGGCAGCATCTGTGGAGAAAGATCCGAGTGAACGTTTCAGGTCTGAAGTCAGTTTGAATGTGTGCGCAGTGCTCCACCTCATGGTCACGTGACCCACCAACTGCTGATATTGATCTCCCACTGCCCATATTCCCCGACTCCCTCAGTAACCCACCCAGCCTGGATATCACTGGATGCAATGGACACTTTAACACGGCCAATTCACCTGAGCTGCACATCTTAGGACTGTGGGAGGAAACCGGAGCACCCGGAGGAAACCCACGCAGACACAGGGAGAATGTGCAAACTCCACACAGACAGTTGCCTGAGGTTGGAATCGAACCCGGGTCCCTGGCGCTGTGGGATAGCAGTGCTCACCACTGAGTCACCGGCCACTCACTTGGCTGCAGGGTATTCAGTTTTTTTCATCATTGAGTCTGTACTCTAAATAACTGGTGCCCTGGAACTGGTCCCTGCAGCACTCCATTAGTTACAGCTTGCAATCCTGGAAATGCCCCCCATCCCCCTTTATCCCACCGGAGGGTACATTTCCCTTGTTTAATCTTCCAAACCCTGTCCATGGGAATGGGGAATGGGGAACAAACATAGATCTCCTGTGGTGATCATATCAAGGAGCACCATTCCTGGAGGGTGGTATTTTATACCCAGGGCCATGCTGGTTTGTGAAATATTGTTTCCCCTTGTGGCCGAGCCTAGGACCAGAAGGTATCATCTCAGAGTTTGGGGTTGACAGTGGGGTGCTGGAAAAGCACAGCAGGAATCAGGAATCAGCATTCGAGGAACAGGAGAATCAACGTTTTGGGCATAAGCCCTTCTTCAGGAATCAGGAAGCCTTCCTGATGAAGGAGTTTTGCCTGAAACCTCGACTCTCCTGCTCCTCGGATGCTGCCTGACCTGCTGTGCTTTTCCAGCACCACCCTCTCGACTCGGATCTCCAGCATCTGCAGGCCTCAGTTTCTCCTCAGAATTTGGAGTTGTCCATTGAAGACAGAGATGAAGAGGAATGTCTTCACTCAGAGGGGAGTGAATCTGTGAAGTGCTTTCCTGTAGACTGCTGCTGAGACTGGGCCACGGAGTATATTCAGGGATGGGAGAGACAGATTTTAATCAATATGGGAATCGATGGTGATGGGGCAACTCAGAAAAGTTGGCAATGGTAGGATTATCCGATTACCCATGATCCCATTGAATGGTGGAGCAGATACGATGGGCTGAATGGCCCATTCCTGCTCCGATATCTAATGATCCCAAGGAGGCCCTTCAATGGGAGCTGTTTGATCCCTGGATCCTTCTCGGCTCTCCAGTGATCCAGTCGTTCTGAAATGGTTACAATCTCGAGCTCAGTGACCACCCCCTCCCCCCCCCCCCCCAATCCCACTTTGTGCTGATGCGTTGTACAGGTATCGCCCACTTTTCAAACGTTCACTCTGTGTCACTTTGCTTGAATCAAAGACCCACATTTGGACCTGGTTTTGCTCACCGAAACAAATCCAAAGAGGAATTTCGCTTTTACCAGAAAAGGTGAGAGTTTTCCCTGATAAAATAATGCTACTTCACTTTACTCCATTTCATGGGAACGCTGTAGTTTGGGATAGTAGGAGATACCTGGATAACATGGACACTTCACCACAAAGTGGGAGTGGGGGGAAGGGGGGGTCATTGAGCTCGAGATTGTAACCATTTCAGAACGACTGGATCGCTGGAGAGCCGAGAAGGATCCAGGGATCAAACAGCTCCCATTGAAGGGCTCGCACAAACGGGTGAAAAGGCCTCCCTGCTCCTCCTCATGCCAGAATATTTGTCACTACCTCCCCCCCACCCCCCCAACTCTGTCAGGGACACTCACCTGCGTGAGATCAACAATGGCCACCAGGTCAGCCAGGGAGATCTCCGAGCCAGCAATGTACGGCCTCTCCTGAAGGAACTTCTCTTGGAAACTCTTCAGGGCTTGGGCCAGTTCATCCTGGGCCTCTGTCATCTTGTCTTCAGGACATGGTGCCCCCATCATGGCTGGGAATAAACCCTGCAAACCCAAGAACCAGACAGAAAATCAGAAATCACGGCCCAGAATCGGAGACTGTCACTTCAGACCAGGCCTGACGAGTAGGCCGAGGGCCTAGTCAGCGCCACAGCCTGCCAATGACTGACTGTTCATTCACACAGGCTGTGTTTGTGCGTTTGTGTGTGTGGATGTTTTGCTGTTCATGAACGGTAGCACTATTCCTGTAACTGAGTTCTCCTGTTGCTGACACCCCCTCAGCCAGCACCCAGTCCTGCTCCAGTACAGGCACAGCAGGGGAGGCCTCATTCACAGGGCCCTGGGCTGTGAAGATTGTGTGTGTGTGTGACAGAGAGAACGGAGTATGTGTGAGAGAGAGAGAGAGAGAGAGAGAGTGTGTGTGTGTGTGAGAGAGAGAGAGAGATAGAGAGAATGGTGTATGTGTGTGAGAGAGAGTGTGTGTGTGTGTGTGTGTGTGTGAGAGAGAGAGAGATAGAGAGAATGGTGTATGTGTGTGAAAGAGAGTGTGTGTGTGTGTGTGAGAGAGAGAGAGAGAGAATGTGAGAGGGAGAGTCTATGTGTGAGAGAGATTGTATGAGAGAGTGAGAGAGAGTGTGAGAGAGAAGATTGTGTGTGAGAAAGAGAGAGAGTGAGAGAGAGTGTGAGAGAGAAGGTTGTGTGTGAGAAAGAGAGAGAGAGAGAGAGAGACAGAGTGTGTTTGTGTGTGAGCGTGTGTGTGTGCATGTGTGCATGTGAATGTGTGTTTGTGCGTGTGTGTGCATGTGAATGTGTGTTTGTGTGTGATCATGTATGCGTGTGAATGTATGTTTGTGTGAGCATCTGTGTGTGTTTGCGTGTGAGTGTGCATGTGTGTGAGTGTGAGCAAGTGTGCGTGTGTGAGCGAGTGTGTGTATGTGAGCGTGTGAGAGCATGTGTGTGTGTGTGTGCGAGTGTGTTTGTGTGAGCGTGTGGATGTTTTGCTGTTAATGAGTGGTCGCACTATTCCTGTAACTGAAGATCTTTGTAAACAGAACCAACTCCCAGCAGGTTTTGTCATTTCTCCTGAGCAACAAGAAACAAGGCACATTTTCTCCAGGGAGACCGCCCCGGGCTCTGGGAGCAATGAGATATTCGAACCGTTCTTGGTGCAGAGAGTGAGAGAGTGGGAAAGTGACCAAGAGAAAACGAGAGAGTGAGAGAGAGCTGTGGCACCGGTTATTGTGATGCTTCAGTCAAAGGTGTGTGAGTAATCTCTTACTACTCAACCCGATGAACCTCAGTCATCACTCACCACTCACCAAGGATTATCCCAGGGCTGACGAGGGATACTAACCCTCAGTCACACACACAACCCAGTGAAGGGACACTGCCCCAGCACTCAGAGATTGGGAATCTCTCACCTTCATCATGAAGATTTTCCCAGCTAATGGTCTCAGAGCTGTGTGCTGCCAGGCCAGATACTCATCCACTCGGGCATGCCTCTGGAGCTCCGCTGGGTACCAGTGGTCAGGGGTCTTGTATTTACATGCCAGGTATTTGAGAATCGCCAGACTGTGAGAGACAGAAGGAAGGGAGACAGTCATCCTTCACCAACATCACCTCTGGTCCTTCACACTAACTCCCTGGGGCTGAAATCCCCAATGTATTTCCCAGGATCTCGGAGTCCCTGTGTTCAGCTTCTCTCAGGTCACACACACACAGTTTGTACCCCGTCCCTGCCTCCCAGTCACATCCTGATGTCATTGTTCTCGAATCTGTCTTCCACCACACTCAGGAATTTGGGAAAGATCCCATCTGGTATTTTGGGACATATTGTGCCAAAGGATTCTTTGTCAAATCAATCAACCAACAAAACTGGTTTGAGGAAGGTCAGACTTGTCCTTTTGGTGGGAGCACTTTGTTAATGGAATTGTCCTGATGACAGGGAAACAGCTCCAGGGGCTGTGAAAATACACCTTCCAGGCTGGAGTCTTTAACGGGGAGATTTTAATCATCGGTGCAGATTTAACAACATGCAACAGTTTCACCTCATAACCCTCGCCTTACCAATCACATTTCTCTCTCTCTCCCTTGCCCCTCTCTCCCTTGCCCCCCTCTCTCCTTTATCCCCCTCTCTCTCCCCCCCCGTCTCTCTCTCTCTCCCAATACACTCTCTCCCCTCGCCACCTCACTCTCTGCATGAAGCAGCACCAATCCCGGCTCCACAGCACAATTCATGGAATTGGAATAATCACAGTCGGTCAGTGCTGAGGGAGTGCCGCACTGTCAGAGGGTCAGTGCTGAGGGAGTGCCGTACTGTCAGAGGGTCAGTGCTGAGGGTGTGCCACACTGTCGGAGGGTCAGTGCTGAGGGAGTGCCGCACTGTCAGAGGGTCAGTGCTGAGGGTGTGCCACACTGTCGGAGGGTCAGTGCTGAGGGAGTGCCGCACTGTCAGAGGGTCAGTGCTGAGGGAGTGCCGTACTGTCAGAGGGTCAGTGCTGAGGGTGTGCCACACTGTCGGAGGGTCAGTGCTGAGGGAGTGCCGCACTGTCAGAGGGTCAGTGCTGAGGGAGTGCCGCACTGTCAGAGGGTCAGTGCTGAGGGAGTGGGCACTGTTGGAGGGTCAGTGCTGAGGGAGCCCCACACTGTCAGAGGGTCAGTGCTGAGGGAGTGGGCACTGTTGGAGGGTCAGTGCTGAGGGAGCCCCACACTGTCAGAGGGTCAGTGCTGAGGGAGTGCCACACTATCAGAGGGTCCGGACTGAGGGAGTGCCGCACTGTCAGAGGGTCCGGAGTGAGAGAGCCCCACACTGTTGGAGCTGCTGTGTCTGAAACCGTACCTGTGTTTCCAGCTCAGTGGAAGGAACAGAGGAGTATTTGATGTGCTGTATTTCCTAATAAATGGCTGTGTATGATGCTTCAGGAAGTGAGATGTGGGAGTGTAGGACTGTGGGAAATGATAGGTGCTACAGAAATGCAAGTCCTGCTGCCCGATATTGCACAGGGACCATCCAGGGAATGTTGTTGCTGCGGAGTCCGTTTGATTCGGGAAAAGTGGGACATGTCCAAGTGTTTGGGAGCAGCTTTCACTGTCCCCAGGGGAAGTCAGTGTGTTCCTAACCAGAGTCAGCAGCAAGAACACACATCACTCCCCATCTCCAGGCATCCTGACCCCCTCAGGGTCAAGCCAACACTAACTACCTTACCTCTCGCACAGGGTGAACTCTCCATCCTTTATCACCGGCACCTTTCCCAGAGGATTCACTTTCCGAAACTCCTCCGAATGTTGTTCTCCTGCACAGAGAGAGACCCATGAGTCAGCTGCCCGCTGAAATCCCCAGCTCCCACTGCCTGCCCAGCCCGAACCCCCTTCCTGAGGTTCCCTCCCTCCTGCTGTCACTCTCTCTCTCTGCATTTACTGTCTGGATCATCTCTCTCCGATTTCTCACTCCGGGTTTTCACTGTGTTTTCCATCACTCTGGTTTCACACACACTGCCTCCCTGGATCATCTCCCCAACCCCCACTCTCCCCCTCCCTCTCTCTCTTTCTGTCTCTCTCTGATTTCTCTCGCTGCCTGGTTTCACTCTCTCTCTGTTAAAAATCACACTTCAGGTTATAGCCCAACAGGTTTCGCTGGAAACACCAGCTTCCTGTTGGACTCTAACCTGGTGTTGTGTGATTTTTCACTTTGTCCACCCCAGTCCAACACCGTCTCCTCCACATCATCTCTCTCTCTCTCCATCTCTCTGTCTCTGTGGATCAGCCCTCCCTCTCTCTCTCTCTCTCTGTTTCTCAGTCCCTCTCTCTGTTCGCTTCCTCCCCCACTATCCCTGTGAATGTGAGTGTGAGTGTGTGCTCTCTCCCTCCCCCACTGTCCCTGAGTGTGAGTGTGAGTGTGTCTCTCTCCCTCCCCCACTGTCCCTGTGAGTGAGTGTGAGTGTGAGTGTGTGCTCTCTCCCTCCCCCACTGTCCCTGTGAGTGTGAGTGTGTGCTCTCTCCCTCCCCCACTGTCCCTGTGAGTGAGTGTGAGTGTGAGTGTGTGCTTTCTCCCTCCCCCACTGTCCCTGTGAGTGAGTGTGAGTGTGAGTGTGTGCTTTCTCCCTCCCCCACTGTCCCTGTGAGTGAGTGTGAGTGTGTGCTTTCTCCCTCCCCCACTGTCCCTGTGAGTGAGTGTGAGTGTGAGTGTGTGCTTTCTCCCTCCCCCACCGTCCCTGTGAGTGAGTGTGAGTGTGACAGGGCTGAGAGGCCAGGTCAGTGTAAAGCTGGAGGGCCATGCCAGTGGGGAATGTGGAACACAGCCTGCTCTCACTCTGACCGAGGGAGCCCAGTCCATTCACCCTGTCCACCCGGGACTAACCCACACAGCACCAGCTCAGCACTGCACTGCCCACACACACCGAGACCCGCCCACCCCCAGGTTAGCACCGCCCACACACACCGAGACCTGCCCACCCCCAGGTTAGCACCGCCCACACACACCGAGACCCGCCCACCCCCAGGTTAGGCCCACTCACCCTGGTTAGCCACACCCACCCCAGATTGGCCCCACCCACCCCAGGTGGACCCCAAGCCTGTGTAAGCCCCAGCCAGCCCCCGGCCTGCTCCAGGCCCATATCCCAACAAACCTTTCCTTTCCCTATATCCGCTGTCCCTGTCCTAACCCCGTCTCTGTGACAGCCACAACATCATCACCCCCATGTACTGATCCAGGCTCGAAGCTCACCTGCCTTCCCGAGAACCCTCCTTCAACTGAAATAAACCCACATCAGCCCACGAGGATCTCTTCCTGCCTGGCCTTCAGGTCTGAGTTACTGGGCCGATCGGCTACCTTCCCCTCAATCCCTCCCCTTGCTGATCTGCTGCTTTGGTTCCCATGCCCCTCCCACTCTCGGTAAAACCCGCCCGAGTCCCACCAGCAAACCTCCCGGTGAGGATATTGGTTCCCCTCCAGTTTAGGGACAACCATCCCTCTGGTACAGGTCACCGTTGCCCCAGACCAGGTCCCAATGATCCAAGACCCTGAAACCCTGACCACTGCACCACCTCCTTAGCCACACATCCATCTGCCCTGTCTTTCTATTCCTTGCTTCACTAGCACATGGCACTGGGAGCAACCCAGAGATCCCTACCCTCGAGGTACTGGTTCTAGCCTCTTTCCTAACTCCCTGCATTCACTCTGCAGGATCTCTCCCCTCTTTCTGTTCATGGCGTTGGTACCAATGTGCACAATGACCTCTGACCTTGAAGAATTTGGTGTAACCGCTCCAAGCCTGGCAGCAGGAAGGCAGCACACCCCCCTGGACCCCTGAACCCAGCCAGAGAGATGCCTGTCTGTGCCCCGAACCAGTGAGTCTCCTACCACTGCCACTGTATTGGATCTTACCCGACCCTGCTCTACAGCAGAGCCAGTTGTGATGCCACAGGCCTGGGCTGCTGCTGTTATACCCCCCACGAGGTTATCCTCCTGACAATCCCCAAACCGGTGTACATGTTAGAGAGAGAGAGAGAGGAATAGTCACAGGGACTCCAGCACTGCCTTCCTGGTGGTCACCAATCTACCTGAGGGAGCACCTCCCTGTAACTAGTGTCCATCACACTCTCTGTCCCCTGGAAGCTCCTCAGTGTGTCCAACTGCTGCTCCAACCAAGCAACGTGGTCTATGAGGAACTGCAACTGGTCACACTTCCTGGAGACATAGTCATCAGGGACACGAGACTGCTCCCTCATCTCCCACAGTTGGCAGGAGCAGACAGCACTGCCCTCAAAGCCACCTCTGCCCCTTTACAAACAGGAATAGAAGACCATCTTACCTGGGATTCAGCTTGCTGCCTTTATCCCCAAAGCCCATGGCGTGACATTGTGTACTTCAGCGATCTACTGCTCGCTCGTGGAGACTGAGCCGAATTCTCCCAGAATGCTCCTGGGTGCTGTCAACCTGCCGCCCTCCGGCCTTCACTGGCCTTGGATTCAGGCGGATCATCCCAGTCACACAGGTGGGAATCCCAGGAACATTCCCATAATACACTGGACATTGAAGGGCACTTTCCCAGTCACACACCGGGAATGCCGGGGATATCCCACTAACACACTGGGGAATGAAGCAGACACTCCCAGTCCCACACTGGGAATTGAGGGCAACATTCCCAGACAAACACTGGGAATGGGGGGGTTATTCCCAGTCACACGTTGGGGATTGAGATGGACATTTTCCAGTCACAGGCCGGAACACGAGGGAACATTCCCAGACACAAATGCAAAAATGGGAGCATTTCCAGTTACCCGCTGGAGAATGGAGGGGACTTACTCACAGACGGGCAATTTGGGACGACATTCCCAATCACATGGCTAGAATGAAGGGGACATTCCAAGTAGCACACTGGGGAATGAGAGGACACACCCAAAACAATGCTGGAAGGAAGGGGTTCAACCCAGACACATGCTGGGGAATAACGGGGGATGCGACCTTCCCAGTTCAACGCTGGGAAGGAAGGGGGTCATCCCAGTCACACGCTGGGGAATAACGGGAGATGCGACCTTCCCAGTTCCACGTTGGGAAGGAAGGGGGTCATCCCAGTCACACGCTAGGGAATAACGGGGGATGCGACATTCCCATTTCCAGGCTGGGAAGGAAGGGGTTCATCTCAGTCACACGCTGGGGAATACCGGGGGATGCGACATTCCCATTTTCACGCTGGGAAGGAAGGGGTTCATCCCAGTCACATGCTGGGGAATAATGGAGGATGCGACATTCCCAGTTCCACGCTGGAAAGGAAGGGGTTCATCCCAGTTCCACGCTGGGGAATAATGGGAGATGCGACATTCCCAGTTCCATGCTGGGAAGGGAAGGGGTTCATCCCAGTCACACGCTGGGGAATAATGGAAGATGTGACATTCCCAGTTCCACGCTGGGAAGGAAGGGGTTCATCCCAGTCACATGCTGGGGAATAATGGAGGATGTGACATTCCCAGTTCCACGCTGGGAAGGAAGGGGTTCATCCCAGTCACACGCTGGGGAATAATGGGGGATGCGACGTTCCTAGTTTCACGCTGGGAAGGAAGGTGTTCATCCCAGTCACACGCTGGGGAATAACGGGGGATACGACCTTCCCAGTTCCAGGCTGGGAAGGAAGGGGGTCATCCCAGTCACATACTGGGGAATAATGGGGATGCGATCTTCCCATTTATACGCTGGGAAGGAAGGGAATCATCCCAGTCACACGCGGGGGAATAATGGGAGATGCGACCTTCCCAGTTCCAGGTTGGAAAGGAAGGGATTCATCCCAGTCACACGCTGGGGAATAACGGGGGATGCGACGTTCCCAGTTCCAAGCTGGGAAGGAAGGGGTTAATCCCAGACACATGCTGGGGAATAACGAGGTTGCGACATTCCCAGTTCCAAGCTGGGAAGGAAGGGATTCATCCCAGTCACACGCTGGGGAATAACAGGGGATGTGACGTTCCCAGTTCCACGCTGGGGAGGAAGGGGTTCATCCCAGGCACACGCTGGGGAATAATGGGGGATGCGACGTTCCCAGTTCCACACTGGGAAGGAAGGGGTTCATTCCAGTCACATGCTGGGGAATAACGGGGGATGCGACCTTCCCAGTTCCAGGCTGGGAAGGAAGGGGTTTATCCCAGACACACGTTGGGGAATAACAGGGGATGCAACATTCCCAGTTCCAGGCTGGGAAGGAAGGGGTTCATCCCAGTCACACGCTGGGGAAAAATGGGGAATGCGACCTTCCCATTTATACGCTGGGAAGGAAGGGATTCATCCCAGACACAGGCTGGGGAGTAACGGGGGATGCGACGTTCCCATTTTCACACTGGGAAGGAAGGGGTTCATCCCAGTCACATGCTGGGGAATAACGGGGGATGCGACCTTCCCAGTTTCACGCTAAGAAGGAAGGGATTCAGCCCAGTCACACGCTGGGGAATAACGGGGGAAGCGACCTTCCCAGTTCCACGTTAAGAAGGAAGGGGTTCATCCCAGTCACACACTGGGGAATAACGGGGGATGCGACGTTCCCAGTTCCATGCTGGGAAGGAAGGGGTTCATCCCAGTCACACGCTGGGGAATAACGGGGGATGCAACCTTCCCATTTCCAAGTTGGGAAGGAAGGGGCTCATCCCAGACACACGCTGGGGACAAACCGGGGATATGACATTCCCAGTTCCACGCTGGGAAGGAAGGGGTTCATCCCAGACACACGCTGGGGAATAATGGGGGATGCGACTTTCCCAGATCCACGCTGGGAAGGAAGGGGTTCATCCCAGTTCCATGCTGGGGAATAACGGGAGATGCGACGTTCCCAGTTCCACGCTGGGAAGGAAGGGGTTCATCCCAGTCACACGCTGGGGAATAACGGGGGATGCGACTTTCCCAGATCCACGCTGGGAGGGAAGGGGTTCATCCCAGTTCCACGCTGGGGAATAACGGGAGATGCGACCTTCCCAGTTCCACGCTGGGAAGGAAGGGGTTCATCCCAGTTCCACGCTGGGGAATAACGGGAGATGCGACCTTCCCAGTTCCACGCTGGGAAGGAAGGGGTTCATTCCAGTCACACGCTGGGGAATAACGGGGGATGCGACCTTCCCAGTTCCAGGCTGGGAAGGAAGGGTTTCATCCCAGACACACGCTGGGGAATAACGTGGGATGCGACGTTCTCATTTTCACGCTGGGAAGGAAGAAGTTCATCCCAGTCACACGCTGGGGAATAACGGGGGATGCGACCTTCCCATTTCCAAGTTGGGAAAGAAGGGGTTCATCCCAGACACACGCTGGGGAATAACGGAGGATGCGACCTTCCCATTTCCAAGTTGGGAAGGAAGGGGTTCATCCCAGTCACACGCTGGGGAATAATGGGGGATGCGACATTCCCAGTTCCACGCTGGGAAGGAAGGGGTTCATCCCAGTCACACGCTGGGGAATAACAGGGGATGTGACCTTCTCATTTTCACGCTGGGAAGGAAGGGGTTCATCCGAGACACACGCTGGGGAATAACTGGGGATGCGACCTTCCCAGTTCCACGCTGGGAAGGAAGGGGTTCATCCCAGTCACATGCTGGGGAATAACGGGGGATGCGACCTTCCCATTTTCACGCTAAGAAGGAAGGGGTTCATCCGAGACACACGCTGGGGAATAACGGGGGATGCGACCTTCCCAGTTCCACGCTAAGAAGGAAGGGGTTCATCCCAGTCACATGCTGGGGAATAACGGGGGATGCGACCTTCCCATTTTCACGCTGGGAAGGAAAGGGTTCATCCCAGTCACACGCTGGGGAAAAATGGGGGATGCGACATTCCCAGATACACGCTGGGTAGGAAGGGGTTCATCCAAGTTCCACGCTGGGGAATAACAGGAGATGCGACCTTCCCAGTTCCACGCTGGGAAGGAAGGGGTTCATCCCAGTCACACGCTGGGGAATAACTGGGGATGCGACCTTCCCAGTTCCACGCTGGGAAGGAAGGGGTTCATCCCAGACACACGCTGGGGAATAACGTGGGATGCGACGTTCCCATTTTCACGCTGGGAAGGAAGGGGTTCATCCCAGTCACACGCTGGGGAATAACGTGGGATGCGACGTTCCCATTTTCACGCTGGGAAAGAAGGGGTTCATGCCAGACACACGCTGGGGAATAACAGGGGATGCAACCTTCTCATTTTCACGCTGGGAAGGAAGGGGTTCATCCCAGTCACATGCTGGGGAATAACGGAGGATGCGACCTTCTCATTTTCACGCTGGGAAGGAAGGGGTTCATCCCAGACACACGCTGGGGAATAACGGGGGATGCGACATTCCCATTTTCACGCTGGGAAGGAAGGGGTTCATCCCAGTCACACGCTGGGGAATAACAGGGGATGCGACCTTCTCATTTTCACGCTGGGAAGGAAGGGGTTCATCCCAGTCACACGCTGGGGAATAACGGGGGATGCGACCTTCTCATTTTCATGCTGGGAAGGAAGGGGTTCATCCCAGTCACACGCTGGGGAATAACGGGGGATGCGACCTTCTCATTTTCATGCTGGGAAGGAAGGGGTTCATCCCAGACACACGCTGGGGAATAACGGGGGATGCGACCTTCCCATTTCCAAGTTGGGAAGGAAGGGGTTCATCCCAGTCACACGCTGGGGAATAATGGGGGATGCGACATTCCCAGTTCCACGCTGGGAAGGAAGGGGTCCATCCCAGACACACGCTGGGGAATAACGGGGGATGCGACATTCCCATTTTCACGCTGGGAAGGAAGGGGTTCATCCCAGTCACACGCTGGGGAATAACAGGGGATGCGACCTTCTCATTTTCACGCTGGGAAGGAAGGGGTTCATCCCAGTCACACGCTGGGGAATAACGGGGGATGCGACCTTCTCATTTTCATGCTGGGAAGGAAGGGGTTCATCCCAGTCACACGCTGGGGAATAACGGGGGATGCGACCTTCTCATTTTCATGCTGGGAAGGAAGGGGTTCATCCCAGACACACGCTGGGGAATAACGGGGGATGCGACCTTCCCATTTCCAAGTTGGGAAGGAAGGGGTTCATCCCAGTCACACGCTGGGGAATAATGGGGGATGCGACATTCCCAGTCACACGCTGGGAAGGAAGGGGTTCATCCGAGACACACGCTGGGGAATAACGGGGGATGCGACGTTCCCAGTTCCACGCTAAGAAGGAAGGGGTTCATCCCAGTCACATGCTGGGGAATAACGGGGGATGCGACCTTCCCATTTTCACGCTGGGAAGGAAGGGGTTCATCCCAGACACACGCTGGGGAATAACGGAGGATGGGACCTTCCCAGTTCCATGCTGGGAAGGAAAGGGTTCATCCCAGTCACACGCTGGGGAAAAATGGGGGATGCGACATTCCCAGATACACGCTGGGTAGGAAGGGGTTCATCCAAGTTCCACGCTGGGGAATAACAGGAGATGCGACCTTCCCAGTTCCACGCTGGGAAGGAAGGGGTTCATCCCAGTCACACGCTGGGGAATAACTGGGGATGCGACCTTCCCAGTTCCACGCTGGGAAGGAAGGGGTTCATCCCAGACACACGCTGGGGAATAACGTGGGATGCGACGTTCTCATTTTCACGCTGGGAAGGAAGGGGTTCATCCCAGTCACACGCTGGGGTATAACGGGGGATGCGACGTTCCCAGTTCCACGCTGGGAAGGAAGGGGTTCATCCCAGTCACATGCTGGGGAATAACGGGGGATGCGACGTTCCCAGATCCACGCTGGGAAGGAAGGGGTTCATCCCAGTTCCACGCTGGGGAATAACGGGAGATGCGACCTTCCCAGTTCCAGGCTGGGAAGGAAGGGGTTCATCCCAGACACACGCTGGGGAATAACGGGGGGTGCGACATTCCCATTTTCACGCTGGGAAGGAAGGGGTTCATCCCAGTCACACGCTGGGGAATAACAGGGGATGCGACCTTCTCATTTTCACGCTGGGAAGGAAGGGGTTCATCCCAGACACACGCTGGGGAATAACGGGGGATGCGACCTTCCCATTTCCAAGTTGGGAAGGAAGGGGTTCATCCCAGACACACGCTGGGGAATAACGGGGGATGCGACCTTCTCATTTTCACGCTGGGAAGGAAGGGGTTCATTCCAGACACACGCTGGGGAATAACGGGGGATGCGACGTTCCCAGTTCGACGCTGGGAAGGAAGGGGTTCATCCCAGTCACATGCTGGGGAATAACGGGGAATGCGACATTCCCAGTTCCACGCTGGGAAGGAAGGGGTTCATCCCAGACACACGCTGGGGAATAATGGGGGATGCGACCTTCTCATTTTCACGCTGGGAAGGAAGGGGTTCATCCCAGTCACACGCTGGGGAATAACGGGGGATGCGACCTTCCCATTTCCAAGTTGGGAAGGAAGGGGTTCATTCCAGACACACGCTGGGGAATAATGGGGGATGCGACATTCCTAGTTCCACGCTGGGAAGGAAGGGGTTCATCCCAGTCACACGCTGGGGAATAATGGGGGATGCGACATTCCCAGTTCCACGCTGGGAAGGAAGGGGTTCATCCCAGATACACGCTGGGGAATAATAGGGGATGTGACCTTCTCATTTTCACGCTGGGAAGGAAGGGGTTCATCCCAGACACCGCTGGGGAATAACGGGGGATGCGACGTTCCCAGTTCCACGCTGGGAAGGAAGGGGTTCATCCCAGTCACATGCTGGGGAATAACGGGGGATGCAACCTTCCCAGTTCCACGCTAAGAAGGAAGGGGTTCATCCCAGCTGCACACTGGGGAATAACGGGGGATGCGACCTTCCCATTTTCACGCTGGGAAGGAAGGGGTTCATCCCAGTCACACGCTGGGGAATAACGGAGGATGGGACCTTCCCAGTTCCATGCTGGGAAGGAAACGGTTCATCCCAGTCACATGCTGGGGAAAAATGGGGGATGCGACATTCCCAGTACCACGCTGGGAAGGAAGTGGTTCATCCCAGTCACACGCTGGGGAATAACAGGGGATGCGACCTTCCCAGTTCCACGCTAAGAAGGAAGGGGTTCAGCCCAGTCACACGCTGGGGAATAACGGGGGATGCGACGTTCCCAGTTTCACGCTAAGAAGGAAGGGGTTCATCCCAGTCACATGCTGGGGAATAACGGGGGATGCGACGTTCCCAGTTCCATGCTGGGAAGGAAGGGGTTCATCCCAGTCACACGCTGGGGAATAACGGGGGATGCAACCTTCCCATTTCCAAGTTGGGAAGGAAGGGGTTCATCCCAGACACACGCTGGGGAATAACCGGGGATATGACATTCCCAGTTCCACGCTGGGAAGGAAGGGGTTCATCCCAGACACACGCTGGGGAATAACGGGGGATGCGACGTTCCCAGATCCACGCTGGGAAGGAAGGGGTTCATCCCAGTTCCACGCTGGGGAATAACGGGAGATGCGACCTTCCCAGTTCCAGGCTGGGAAGGAAGGGGTTCATCCCAGACATACGCTGGGGAATAACGCGGGATGCGACCTTCTCATTTTCACGCTGGGAAGGAAGGGGTTCATCCCAGTCACACGCTGGGGAATAATGGGGGATGAGACCTTCCCAGTTTCATGCTGGGAAGGAAGGGGTTCATCCCAGTCACATGCTGGGGAATAACGGGGGATGCGACCTTCTCATTTTCACGCTGGGAAGGAAGGGGTTCGTCCCAGACACACGCTGGGGAATAACCGGGGATATGACATTCCCAGTTCCACGCTGGGAAGGAAGGGGTTCATCCCAGACACACGCTGGGGAATAACGGGGGATGCGACGTTCCCAGTTCGACGCTGGGAAGGAAGGGGTTCATCCCAGTCACATGCTGGGGAATAACGGGGGAGGCGACATTCCCATTTTCACGCTGGGAAGGAAGGGGTTCATCCCAGTCACACGCTGGGGAATAACGGGGGAGGCGACATTCCCATTTTCACGCTGGGAAGGAAGGGGTTCATCCCAGTCACACGCTGGGGAATAACGTGGGATGTGACGTTCCCATTTTCACACTGGGAAGGAAGGGGTTCATCCCAGTCACACGCTGGGGAATAATGGGGGATGAGACCTTCCCAGTTTCATGCTAGGAAGGAAGGGGTTCATCCCAGTCACATGCTGGGGAATAACGGGGGATGCGACCTTCTCATTTTCACGCTGGGAAGGAAGGGGTTCGTCCCAGACACATGCTGGGGAATAACGGGGGATGCGACATTCTCATTTTCACGCTGGGAAGGAAGGGGTTCATCCCAGTCACATGCTGGGGAATAACAGGGGATGCGACCTTCTCATTTTCACGCTGGGAAGGAAGGGGTTCATCCCAGACACACGCTGGGGAATAACGGGGGATGCGACGTTCCCAGTTCCACGCTGGGAAGGTAGGGGTTCATCCCAGACACACGCTGGGGAATAACGGGGGATGCGACCTTCCCATTTCCAAGTTGGGAAGGTAGGGGTTCATCCCAGACACACGCTGGGGAATAATGGGGGATGCGACATTCCCAGTTCCACGCTGGGAAGGAAGGGGTTCATCCCAGACACACGCTGGAGAATAACATGGGATGCGACCTTCCCATTTTCACGCTGGGAAGGAAGGGGTTCATCCCAGTCACACGCTGGGGAATAATGGGGGATGCGACTTTCCCAGTTCCACGCTGCGAAGGAAGGGGTTCATCCCAGTCACATGCTGGGGAATAACGGAGGATGCGACCTTCTCATTTTCACGCTGGGAAGGAAGGGGTTCATCCCAGTCACACGCTGGGGAATAATGGGGGATGCGACGTTCTCATTTCCAAGTTGGGAAGGAAGGGGTTCATTCCAGACACACGCTGGGGAATAATGGGGGATGCGACATTCCTAGTTCCACGCTGGGAAGGAAGGGGTTCATCCCAGTCACACGCTGGGGAATAATGGGGGATGCGACATTCCCAGTTCCACGCTGGGAAGGAAGGGGTTCATCCCAGTCACACGCTGGGGAATAACGGGGGATGCGACGTTCCCAGTTCCACGCTGGGAAGGAAGGGGTTCATCCCAGTCACATGCTGGGGAATAACGGGGGATGCAACCTTCCCAGTTCCACGCTAAGAAGGAAGGGGTTCATCCCAGTCACACACTGGGGAATAATGGGGGATGCGACCTTCCCATTTTCACGCTGGGAAGGAAGGGATTCATCCCAGTCACACGCTGGGGAATAACGGAGGATGGGACCTTCTCATTTTCACGCTGGGAAGGAAAGGGTTCATCCCAGTCACATGCTGGGGAATAACGGGGGATGCGACCTTCCCATTTTCACGCTATGAAGGAAGGGATTCATCCCAGATACACGCTGGGGAAGAACGGGGAATGCGACGTTCCCAGTTCCATGCTGGGATGTAAGGGGTTCATCCCAGTCACACGCTGGGGAATAACGGGGGATGCGACCTTCCCAGTTCCACGCTAAGAAGGAAGGGGTTCATCCCAGACACACGCTGGGGAATAACGGAGGATGCGACCTTCTCATTTTCACGCTGGGAAGGAAGGGGTTCATCCCAGACACACGCTGGGGAATAACGGGGGATGCGACGTTCCCAGTTCGACGCTGGGAAGGAAGGGGTTCATCCCAGTCACATGCTGGGGAATAACGGGGGAGGCGACATTCCCATTTTCACGCTGGGAAGGAAGGGGTTCATCCCAGTCACACGCTGGGGAATAACGGGGGAGGCGACATTCCCATTTTCACGCTGGGAAGGAAGGGGTTCATCCCAGTCACACGCTGGGGAATAACGTGGGATGCGACGTTCCCATTTTCACACTGGGAAGGAAGGGGTTCATCCCAGTCACACGCTGGGGAATAATGGGGGATGAGACCTTCCCAGTTTCATGCTAGGAAGGAAGGGGTTCATCCCAGTCACATGCTGGGGAATAACGGGGGATGCGACATTCTCATTTTCACGCTGGGAAGGAAGGGGTTCATCCCAGACACACGCTGGGGAATAACGGGGGATGCGACGTTCCCAGTTCCACGCTGGGAAGGAAGGGGTTCATCCCAGTCACACGCTGGGGAATAATGGGGGATGCGACATTCCCAGTTCCACGGTGGGAAGGAAGGGGTTCATCCCAGACACACGCTGGAGAATAACAGGGGATGCGACCTTCCCATTTTCACGCTGGGAAGGAAGGGGTTCATTCCAGTCACATGCTGGGGAATAACGGAGGATGGGACCTTCCCAGTTCCATGCTGGGAAGGAAGGGGTTCATCCCAGTCACATGCTGGGGAATAACAGGGGATGCGACCTTCTCATTTTCACGCTGGGAAGGAAGGGGTTCATCCCAGACACACGCTGGGGAATAACGGGGGATGCGACGTTCCCAGTTCCACGCTGGGAAGGAAGGGGTTCATCCCAGTCACATGCTGGGGAATAACGGGGGATGTGACCTTCTCATTTTCACGCTGGGAAGGAAGGGGTTCATCCCAGACACACGCTGGGGAATAACAGGGGATGCGACGTTCCCAGTTCCACGCTGGGAAGGAAGGGGTTCATCCCAGTCACATGCTGGGGAATAACGGGGGATGCGACCTTCCCATTTTCACGCGGGGGAGGAAGGGGTTCAACCCAGACACACGCTGGGGAATAACGGGGAATGCGACATTCCCAGTTCCACGCTGGGAAGGAAGGGGTTCATCCCAGACACACGCTGGGGAATAACGGGGGATGCGACCTTCTCATTTTCACGCTGGGAAGGAAGGGGTTCATCCCAGTCACACGCTGGGGAATGACAGGGGATGCGACCTTCTCATTTACACGCTGGGAAGGAAGGGGTTCATCCCAGACACACGCTGGGGAATAACGGGGGATGCGACCTTCCCATTTCCAAGTTGGGAAGGAAGGGGTTCATTCCAGATACACGCTGGGGAATAATGGGGGATGCGACATTCCTAGTTCCACGCTGGGAAGGAAGGGGTTCATCCCAGTCACACGCTGGGGAATAATGGGGGATGCGACATTCCCAGTTCCACGCTGGGAAGGAAGGGGTTCATCCCAGATACACGCTGGGGAATAACAGGGGATGTGACCTTCTCATTTTCATGCTGGGAAGGAAGGGGTTCATCCCAGACACTGCTGGGGAATAACGGGGGATGCGACGTTCCCAGTTTCACGCTGGGAAGGAAGGGGTTCATCCCAGTCAGATGCTGGGGAATAACGGGGGATGCAACCTTCTCATTTTCACGCTGGGAAGGAAGGGGCTCATCCCAGACACACACTGGGGAATAACGGGGGATGCGACCTTCCCAGTTCCACGCTAAGAAGGAAGGGGTTCATCCCAGTCACACACTGGGGAATAACGGGGGATGCGACCTTCCCATTTTCACACTGGGAAGGAAGGGGTTCATCCCAGTCACACGCTGGGGAATAACGGAGGATGGGACCTTCCCAGTTCCATGCTGGGAAGGAAAGGGTTCATCCCAGTCACACGCTGGGGAAGAATGGGGGATGCGACATTCCCAGTACCACGCTGGGAAGGAAGGGGTTCATCCCAGTCACACGCTGGGGAATAACAGGGGATGCGACCTTCCCAGTTCCACGCTAAGAAGGAAGGGCTTCAGCCCAGTCACACGCTGGGGAATAACGGAGGATGCGACGTTCCCAGTTCCACGCTAAGAAGGAAGGGGTTCATCCCAGTCACACACTGGGGAATAACGGGGGATGCGACGTTCCCAGTTCCATGCTGGGAAGGAAGGGGTTCATCCCAGCCACACACTGGGGAATAACGGGGGATGCAACCTTCCCATTTCCAAGTTGGGAAGGAAGGGGTTCATCCCAGACACACGCTGGGGAATAACCGGGGATGCGATGTTCCCAGATCCACGCTGGGAAGGAAGGGGTTCATCCCAGTTCCACGCTGGGGAATAACGGGAGATGCGACCTTCCCAGTTCCACGCTGGGAAGGAAGGGGTTCATCGCAGTCACACGCTGGGGAATAACGGGGGATGCGACCTTCCCAGTTCCAGGCTGGGAAGGAAGGGGTTCATCCCAGCTCCACGCTGGGGAATAACGTGGGATGCGACATTCCCATTTTCACGCTGGGAAGGAAGGGGTTCATCCCAGTCACACGCTGGGGAATAATGGTGGAAGCGACCTTCCCAGAACCACACTGGGAAGGAAGGGGTTCATCCCAGTCACACGCTGGGGAATAACGGGGGATGCGACCTTCTCATTTACACGCTGGGAAGGAAGGGGTTTATCCCAGACACACGCTGGGGAATAACGGGGGATGCGACTTTCCCATTTCCAAGTTGGGAAGGAAGGGGTTCATCCCAGACACACGCTGGGGAATAATGGGGGATGCGACATTCCCAGTTCCACGCTGGGAAGGAAGGGGTTCATCCCAGTCACACGCTGGGGAATAATGGGGGATGCGACATTCCCAGTTCCACGCTGCGAAGGAAGGGGTTCATCCCAGTCACACGCTGGGGAATAACAGGGGATGCAACCTTCTCATTTTCACGCTGGGAAGGAAGGGGTTCATCCCAGACACACGCTGGGGAATAACGGGGGATGCGACGTTCCCAGTTCCACGCTGGGAAGGAAGGGGTTCATCCCAGTCACATGCTGGGGAATAACGGGGGATGCGACCTTCCCATTTTCACGCTGGGAAGGAAGGGGTTCATCCCAGTCACACGCTGGGGAATAACGGAGGATGGGACCTTCCCAGTTCCACGCTGGGAAGTAAAGGGTTCATCCCAGTCACACGCTGGGGAATAATGGGGGATGCGACATTCCCAGTTCCACGCTGGGAAGGTAGGGGTTCATCCCAGTCATACGCTGGGGAATAACAGGGGATGCGACCTTCTCATTTTCACGCTGGGAAGGAAGGGGTTCATCCCAGACACAAGCTGGGGAATAACGGGGGATGCGACCTTCCCAGTTCCACGCTGGGAAGGAAGGGGTTCATTCCAGTCACATGCTGGGGAATAACGGGGAATGCGACCTTCCCATTTTCACGCTGGGAAGGAAGGGGTTCATCCCAGATACACGCTGGGGAAGAACGGGGGATGCGACGTTCCCAGTTCCATGCTGGGATGTAAGGGGTTCATCCCAGTCACACGCTGGGGAATAACGGGGGATGCGACCTTCCCAGTCCCACGCTGGGAAGGAAGGTGTTCTTCCCAGACACACGCTGGGGAATAACGGGGGATGCAACGTTCCCAGTTCCACGCTGGGAAGGAAGGGGTTCATCCCAGTCACATGCTGGGGAATAACGGGGGATGCGACCTTCCCATTTTCATGCTGGGAAGGAAGGGGTTCATCCCATTCACACGCTGGGGAATAACGGAGGATGGGACCTTCCCAGTTCCACGCTGGGAAGTAAAGGGTTCATCCCAGTCACACGCTGGGGAATAATGGGGGATGCGACATTCCCAGTTCCACGCTGGGAAGGTAGGGGTTCATCCCAGTCATACGCTGGGGAATAACAGGGGATGCGACCTTCTCATTTTCACGCTGGGAAGGAAGGGGTTCATCCCAGACACAAGCTGGGGAATAACGGGGGATGCGACCTTCCCAGTTCCACGCTGGGAAGGAAGGGGTTCATTCCAGTCACATGCTGGGGAATAACGGGGAATGCGACCTTCCCATTTTCACGCTGGGAAGGAAGGGGTTCATCCCAGATACACGCTGGGGAAGAACGGGGGATGCGACGTTCCCAGTTCCATGCTGGGATGTAAGGGGTTCATCCCAGTCACACGCTGGGGAATAACGGGGGATGCGACCTTCCCAGTCCCACGCTGGGAAGGAAGGTGTTCTTCCCAGACACACGCTGGGGAATAACGGGGGATGCGACGTTCCCAGTTCGACGCTGGGAAGGAAGGGGTTCATCCCAGTCACATGCTGGGGAATAACGGGGGATGCGACCTTCTCATTTTCACGCTGGGAAGGAAGGGGTTCATCCCAGACACACGCTGGGGAATAACAGGGGATGCGACCTTCTCATTTTCACGCTGGGAAGGAAGGGGTTCATCCCAGACACACGCTGGTGAATAACGGGGGATGCGACGTTCCCAGTTCGACGTTGGGAAGGAAGGGGTTCATCCCAGTCACATGCTGGGGAATAACGGGGGATGCGACCTTCTCATTTTCACGCTGGGAAGGAAGGGGTTCATCCCAGACACAAGCTGGGGAATAACGGGGGATGCGACATTCCCAGTTCCACGCTGGGAAGGAAGGGGTTCATCCCAGTCACACGCTGGGGAATAACAGGGGATGCGACGTTCCCATTTTCACGCTGGGAAGGAAGGGGTTCATCCCAGGCACACGCTGGGGAATAACGTGGGATGCGACGTTCCCATTTTCACGCTGGGAAGGAAGGGGTTCATCCCAGTCACACGCTGGGGAATAATGGGGGATGAGACCTTCCCAGTTTCATGCTGGGAAGGAAGGGGTTCATCCCAGTCACACGCTGGGGAATAACGGGGGATGCGACATTCCCATTTTCACGCTGGGAAGGAAGGGGTTCATCCCAGTCACACGCTGGGGAATAACAGGGGATGCGACCTTCTCATTTTCACGCTGGGAAGGAAGGGGTTCATCCCAGACACACGCTGGGGAATAACGGGGGATGCGACGTTCCCAGTTCCACGCTGGGAAGGACGGGGTTCATCCCAGACACACGCTGGGGAATAACGGGGAATGCGACATTCCCAGTTCCACGCTGGGAAGGAAGGGGTTCATCCCAGACACACGCTGGGGAATAATGGGGGATGCGACATTCCCAGTTCCACGCTGGGAAGGAAGGGGTTCATCCCAGACACACGCTGGAGAATAACAGGGGATGCGACCTTCCCATTTTCACGCTGGGAAGGAAGGGGTTCATCCCAGTCACACGCTGGGGAATAACAGGGGATGCGACCTTCCCATTTTCACGCTGGGAAGAAAGGGGCTCATCCCAGTCACACGCTGGGGAATAACGGAGGATGGGACCTTCCCAGTTCCATGCTGGGAAGGAAGGGGTTCATCCCAGTCACACGCTGGGGAATAATGGGGGATGCGACATTCCCAGTTCCACGCTGGGAAGGAAGGGGTTCATCCCAGTCACATGCTGGGGAATAACAGGGGATGCGACCTTCACATTTTCACGCTGGGAAGGAAGGGGTTCATCCCAGACACACGCTGGGGAATAACGGGGGATGCGACGTTCCCAGTTCCACGCTGGGAAGGAAGGGGTTCATCCCAGTCACATGCTGGGGAATAACGGGGGATGCGACCTTCTCATTTTCACGCTGGGAAGGAAGGTGTTCATCCCAGACACACGCAGGGGAATAACAGGGAATGCGACGTTCCCAGTTCCACGCTGGGAAGGAAGGGGTTCATCCCAGTCACATGCTGGGGAATAACGGGGGATGCGACCTTCCCATTTTCACGCTGGGGAGGAAGGGGTTCATCCCAGACACACGCTGGGGAATAACAGGGGATGCGACCTTCCCATTTTCACGCTGGGAAGGAACGGGTTCATTCCAGTCACATGCTGGGGAATAACGGAGGATGGGACCTTCCCAGTTCCATGCCGGGAAGGAAAGGGTTCATCCCAGTCACACGCTGGGGAATAATGGGGGATGCGACATTCCCAGTTCCACGCTGGGAAGGAAGGGGTTCATCCCAGTCACATGCTGGGGAATAACGGGGGATGCGACATTCCCATTTCCACGCTGGGAAGGAAGGGGTTCATCCCAGACATACGCTGGGGAATAACAGGGGATGCGACCTTCCCATTTTCACGCTGGGAAGGAACGGGTTCATTCCAGTCACATGCTGGGGAATAACGGAGGATGGGACCTTCCCAGTTCCATGCCGGGAAGGAAAGGGTTCATCCCAGTCACACGCTGGGGAATAATGGGGGATGCGACATTCCCAGTTCCACGCTGGGAAGGAAGGGGTTCATCCCAGTCACACGCTGGGGAATAACAGGGGATGCGACCTTCTCATTTTCACGCTGGGAAGGAAGGGGTTCATCCCAGACACACGCTGGGGAATAACGGGGGATGCGACATTCCCAGTTCCACGCTGGGAAGGAAGGGGTTCATCCCAGACACATGCTGGGGAATAACGGGGGATGCGACCTTCCCAATTTCACGCTGGGAAGGAAGGGGTTCATCCCAGATAAACGCTGGGGAAGAACGGGGGATGCGACGTTCCCAGTTCCACGCTGGGAAGGAAGGGGTTCATCCCAGTCACATGCTGGAGAAAAATGGGGGATGCGTCCTTCCCATTTATACGCTGGGAAGGAAGGGGTTCATCCCAGTCACACGCTGGGGAATAACAGGGGATGCGACATTCCCAGTTTCACACTGGGAAGGAAGGGATTCATCCCAGACACACGGTGGGAAATAACGGGGGATGCGTCGTTCCCAGTTCCACGCTGGGAAGGAAGGGGTTCATCCCAGTCACATGCTGGGGAATAACGGGGGATGCGACCTTCCCATTTTCACGCTGGGAAGGAAGGGGTTCATCCCAGATACACGGTGGGGAAGAACGGGGGATGCGACGTTCCCAGTTCCACGCTGGGAAGGATGGGGTTCATCCCAGTCACACGCTGGGGATAAATGGGGGATGCGACCTTCCCATTTATACGCTGGGAAGGAAGGGGTTCATCCCAGTCACACGCTGGGGAATAATGGGGGATGCGACATTCCCAGTTTCTCACTGGGAAGGAAGGGATTCATCCCAGATACACGCTGGGAAATAACAGGGGATGCGACCTTCCCAGTTCCAGGTTGGGAAGGAAGGGGCTCATCCCAGACACACGCTGGGGAATAACAGGGGATGCGACCTTCCCAGTTCCACGCTGGGAAGGAAGGGATTCATCCCAAACACACGCTGGGGAATAACGGGGGATGCGACCTTCCCAGTTCCAGGCCAGGAAGGAAGGGGTTCATCCCAGACACACGCTGGGGAATAACGGGGGATGCGACGTTCCCAGTTCCACGCTGGGAAGGAAGAGGTTCATCCCAGACACACGCTGGGGAATAACAGGGGATGCGACGTTCCCAGTTCCACGCTGGGAAGGAAGAGGTTCATCCCAGACACGCGCTGGGGAATAATGGGGGATGTGACATTCCCAGTTCCACGCTGGGAAGGAAGGGGTTCATCCCAGACACACGCTGGGATATAACGGGGGATGCGACTTTCCCAGATCCACGCTGGGAAGGAAGGGGTTCATCCCAGTTCCACGCTGGGGAATAACGGGAGATGCGACCTTCCCAGTTCCACGCTGGGAAGGAAGGGGTTCATCCCAGTCACACGCTGGGGAATGACGGGGGATGCGACCTTCCCAGTTCCAGGCTGGGAAGGAAGGGGTTCAACCCAGTCACACGTTGGAGAATAACGGGGGATGCGACCTTCCCAGTTCCACGCTGGGAAGGAAGGGGTTCATCCCAGTCACACGCTGGGGAATGACGGGGGATGCGACCTTCCCATTTCCAAGTTGGGAAGGAAGGGGTTCATCCCAGTCACACGCTGGGGAATAACGGGGTATGCGACATTCCCAGTTCCACGATGGTAAGTAGAGTGTTCATCCCAGACGCCCGCTGGGGAATAACGGGGGATGCGACATTCCCAGTTCCATGCTGGGAAGGAAGGGGTTCATCCCAGTCACACGCTGGGGAATAACAGGGGATGTGACATTCCCAGTTCCACGCTGGAAAGGAACGGGTTCATCCCAGACATACGCTGGGGAATAATGGGGGATGCGACCTTACCATTTATACGCTGGGAAGGAAGGTGTTCATCCCAGTCACATGCTGGGGAATAACGGAGTCTGCGACATTCCCAGTTACACGCTGGGAAGGAAGGGGTTCATCCCAGACACACGCTGGGGAATAACGGGGAATGCGACCTTCCCAGTTCCAAGCTGGGAAGGAAGGGGCTCATCCCAGTCACATGTTGGGGAATGAGAGGACATACCCCAAAGGGGTCCATCCCAGTTGTGGGATTATGGGAGTCCGTTCGGTAATATTGGACCGAGGCTTTGGAAGTCCCATGATCGGTCAGTACGGAGCCAGCTGTTTCTCCTCTCGGAATGCCAGACTGACCTCGGCTGTCCCTCTCTCCTGTTGCCCATTCCTTAAATTCCATAGTTGGTCATCCCAGAGGGCAGTTTGGAATCAGGATGGGCTGGCGGGTGAGTGTGGGCTCAGTGCCTTGATGTTGGCCTGTTCATGGGGGCTGGTGTCCGTCTGTCTATCTTCCCAGTGGATTTGCAGGATCTAGTCCAGCCAGTGTGAGTGGGAATGCTCCAGTGGATCCTCCCCATGGATGGTGACGATTGGGGTTGGGGTTGCTGCACAATGCCAGGCCGAGTTGATGAAGGCTCTGTTCCTTGCTGATCTTCGGGGGGTGAGACCCATGCTCTCATCTCCCTCCATCAATGAGCTGACTATGGTCTGGAGGAGATGCTCTCATCCATCATCCACCTCCTACAGCTCCATGACACTGACTGGGGCTGACATTGATCATTGAGGGTTAAGGGGAGGTGAAGCAACAATCAGTCCCCCCCGGCAGCCAATCCCCTCATACTCAGCCCCTAGGCAACCAATCCCCTCACAATGAGCCCCCCGGCAACCAATCCCCTCACACTCAGCCCTTAGGCAACCAATCCCCTCACACTCAGCCCCCAGGCAACCAATCCCTTCACACTCAGCCTGCAGGCAACCAATCCCCTCACAATGAGCCCCCCGGCAACCAATCCCCTCACAATCATCCCCCCCCCAGGCAACCAATCTGCTCACAATCAGCCGACGACAACCAATCCCCTCTCACTCTGCCCCCAGGCAACCAATCCCCTCTCAATTAGCCCCCAGGCAACCAATCCCCTCGCACTCAGCCCCCAGGCAACCAATCCTTTCACACTCAGCCCGCAGGCAACCAATCCCCTCTGAATCAGCCCCCAGGCAACCAATCCCCTCATACTCAGCCCCCCGGCAACCAATCCCGTCACAATCACCCCCTGACAACCAATCCCCTCACAATCACCCTCACCCCCTCTCCTGGCAACCAATCCCCTCACATTCAGCCACCTCCCACAATCAGCCCCTCCCATAACCAGATCCCCCACAATCTGACCGCGATAACCAATCCCCTCCAAGCAGTGCCCCAATAGACTGGTCCCCAATGTTAGAAACAAAATTCAATCACATTTCGATGAGACCACCAAAACTGGAAACGAGACAATTTATTACGAACTTGCAAGTCAGGGCTTCAATTGCAGAAGCAAATGAGCAAATTAGAACTTTCGTTAGTGTCCAGTTATACCCTTTGAGCTGAGTGAGGTCATCTTGATATAATATGGTTAATGTAATTTCTGCAGTTTCATGCATTTATACACACACACACACACACACACACACACACGCACACACACACACACACACACACATTCTACTCATACATTCACACACACACACACACATAACACACACACACACACACCTCACACATAAACCCACACACATACACACACCTACACACACACACACTCACTCATACACATACACACACCTACACACACACTCACACACACACACACACACACAATATACACACACACACCTCACACATAAACCCACACACATACACACACCTACACACACCTCACACATAAACCCACACACATACACACACCTACACACACACTCACTCACACACACACACTCTCTTGGTATGAGTGGGGTAATTTCTGTACTAAAACTGAGGTTTAATGAATAGAAGCTAAATTATGAAACTAATGATTGACTAGGCCATAATGAAGCATGAACTAGAAGTTACCTCTGTAAAGCCAGGAACATGGTAACCTTGGGCAAGAAACCAAGGAATGCTTCGATTAGACACAGAGGGCAAAATACAATGAAAGCTCTTTTCATGACATACACAAAAATCAATAAATGTTATAACTAGTAGAACATGAAGATACCAAATAGCAGAAATTGTAAAATAATATAACATTTTAATTAAAGAAATTGGCAGAGAAAAGCGTGAAATGCTTTAACCAATGGAATTGTCATTAATGATTTTTAATGTAAGAAAAATCCATAGCGTGAGATGTTTAAACCAATGAAATTATCACCAATGTATTTGAATGGAAAAATAATGTATAAGTATTAGTGCTGTAAAATCTTCCGTTGCGATTTCCGAAGTCTTTTTTGGAAACTCGCCCAATCTTCGAAGATTGAATAAACATCTGTTGCTCCGTTTGTGTGTGTCTCGCAGTATTTCGATTTGCCACGGGAGAAGTGATAGACGGTGGGGATAAGGGCTGATACCAGTCAACTTGGAGTTCGCCTTTTTGAACTTAACCTTGCGGACAGTCTCCCTTGATACAAGGGTTAAAGGACAGTCCGCGGTTGGCAGAGTTCGGAGGCAGGACCCGAATCAGATCCCTAGAGTTAGAATAGTTAGCCGAGTGTCAGGAACTATTCTCCGGAGATTCAGAAAGCCTAGACAGAATTCACTTATAACAAATTTGGGGGCTCGTCCGGGATCCTAAACAGAACTCCCACGGGAGGCTCTGAATGATTCTGGGACACTGTGACACACACAGATGTTTGACCAAACGATGTGAATAGGTGGCGCTCGCAATAAAGTAAAAAGGTTGAAGCTTCGAAAAAGAAAAAAGGTGATTTTTTACTTTGAGTCGGACAACTCCGTGCACAGGATCAAGGTAAGAACCTTCTCTGGTATTTTGGGGTTTTCGCGGAATTGAGAAGGGTACACTGCCTTGTCGACTCGGTGGTTGTGACAGGTAACCGGGATACAAGGGTTAATTGAGTAACCAGAGTGTAGGTTAGCCTGAAGACCAACCAGGTCTAAAAAGGAACGGGAAGACGAAACCCCAAAAATTCCCCTTGATAGTCCGCTGGGACGAAAATTGGGGAATTGGAGTCCCTACGAAAGTCGGGGCTTAAAGAAAAAGGAAATGATAAAATACTGTTGTTTTGTTTGGGTAAAAGAACCCATCCGTCCACCATCAGTGATCTGGCCAAAATTTGGATCGGACGAGGATTGGGTTTGTCAAATTTTAAATGATTATGTAAAGAATAAACAGTATCCAGTTTTAAAGGAGAGCGAGTATGCTGCATGTTGGGTAGGGAACCTGACAGCAACTGCTCCAACCCCAGTACCCTTATATCCTTTAACCCCACTGAATGAGAGTAAGTGGGAAGTGTTAGAGAACTTACCCCCGCCTGTGGCACCCCCGCCATATGCTCTTCAGGAGGAACAACGACAGCGGCCGTTGGAAAATCGGGAGCGGGATCCAGGGGATCTGGCGAAGGGGACGTGGAAGCCACAGCAGCAGGGGCTGAGGGGGTAAGGAGATCTGCACGACTAAAGGAGAGAGAGATGAGGGGAAAAGGTGATAAAGAAGTAGTGAGACTGTGTCCCCTACGGGAGGGTAAAAAATGAGGTCTGCAGATGCTGGAGATCACAGCTGCAAATGTGTTGCTGGTCAAAGCACAGCAGGCCAGGCAGCATCTCAGGAATAGAGAATTCGACGTTTCGAGCATAAGCCCTTCATCAGGAATAAGAGAGAGTAGCCAAGCAGGCTAAGATAAAAGGTAGGGAGGAGGGACTAGGGGGAGGGGCGATGGAGGTGGGATAGGTGGAAGGAGGTCAAGGTGAGGGTGATAGGCCGGAGTGGGGTGGGGGCGGAGAGGTCAGGAAGAGGATTGCAGGTTAGGAGGGCGGTGCTGAGTTGAGGGAACCGACTGAGACAAGGTGGGGGGAGGGGAAATGAGGAAACTGGAGAAATCTGAATTCATACCTTGTGGTTGGAGGGTTCCCAGGCGGAAGATGAGGTGCTCCTCCTCCAGCCGTCGTGTTGTTATGTTCTGCCGGTGGAGGAGTCCTTGGTGTCCTGCATGTCCTTGGTGGAGTGGGAGGGAGAGTTAAAGTGTTGAGCCACGGGGTGATTGGGTTGGTTGGTTCGGGCGGCCCGGAGGTGTTCTCTGAAGCGTTCCGCAAGTAAGCGGCCTGTCTCACCAATATAGAGGAGGCCACATCGGGTGCAGCGGATGCAATAGATGATGTGTGTGGAGGTACAGGTGAACTTGTGGTGGATATGGAAGGATCCCTTGGGGCCTTGGAGGGAAGTGAGTGTGGAGGTGTGGGCGCAAGTTTTACATTTCCTGCGGTTGCAGGGGAAGGTGCCGGGGGTGGAGGTTGGGTTGGTGGGGGGTGTGGATCTGACGAGGGAGTCACGAAGGGAGTGGTCCTTGCAGAACGCTGATAGGGGAGGGGAGGGAAATATATCCTTGGTGGTGGGGTCTGTTTGGAGGTGGCGGAAATGGCGGCGGATGATACGTTGTATGCGGAGGTTGGTGGGGTGGTAGGTGAGAACCAGTGGGGTTCTGTCTTGGTGGCGGTTGGAGGAGCGGGGCTCAAGGGCAGAGGAGCGGGAAGTGGAGGAGATGCGGTGGAGGGCATCGTCGATCACGTCTGGGGGGAGTCTGCGGTCCTTGAAGAAGGAGGCCATCTGGGCTGTACAGTATTGGGACTGGTCCTCCTGGGAGCAGATGCGGCGGAGACGAAGGAATTGGGAATATGGGATGGCGTTTTTACAGGGGGCAGGGTGGGAGGAGGTGTAGTCCAGGTAGCTGTGGGAGTCAGCCGGTTTATAATAGATGTCTGTGTTGAGTCGGTCGCCCGAGATAGAAATGGAAAGGTCTAGGAAGGGGAGGGAGGAGTCTGAGACAGTCCAGGTGAATTTCAGGTTGGGATGGAAGGTGTTAGTAAAGTTGATGAACTGTTCAACCTCCTCGTGGGAGCACGAGGCAGCGCCGATACAGTCATCGATGTAGCGGAGGAAAAGGTGGGGGGTGGTGCCAGTGTAGTTGCGGAAGATGGACTGTTCCACATATCCTACGAAGAGGCAGGCATAGCTGGGGCCCATGCGGGTGCCCATGGCTACTCCTTTAGTTTGGAGGAAGTGGGAGGATTGAAAAGAGAAGTTATTCAGCGTGAGGACCAGTTCAGTCAGTCGAAGGAGGGTGTCAGTGGAAGGGTACTGGTTGGTGCGGCGGGAAAGGAAGAAGTGGAGGGCTTTGAGTCCTTCGTGATGGGGGATGGAGGTGTACAGGGACTGGATGTCCATGGTGAAGATAAGGCGTTGGGGACCGGGGAAGCAAAAATCCTGGAGGAGGTGGAGGGCGTGGGTGGTGTCCCGAACGTAGGTGGGGAGTTCTTGGACTAAAGGGGACAGGACCGTGTCGAGGTATTGGGAGAGGAGTTCGGTGGGGCAGGAGCAGGCTGAGACAATGGGTCGGCCGGGGCAGGCAGGTTTGTGGATTTTGGGCAGGAGGTAGAAACGGGTGGTGCGGGGTTGTGGGACTATGAGGTTGGAGGCGGTGGATGGGAGATCCCCTGAGGTGATGAGGTCCTGGATGGTCTGGGAGATGATGGTTTTGTGGTGGGAGGTGGGGTCGTGGTCAAGGGGGCGATAAGAGGAGGCGTCCGCGAGCTGGCGTTTGGCTTCAGCGGTATACAGGTCAGTGCGCCAAACTACCACCACGCCTCCCTTGTCTACGGGAGGTCCCGTTTGGGGAACGGACCACAGGATTTGTTGTAGCCCCATTAAACTCAAATTATATAAGACAACTGAAGTTTATTTTTTACCAGTAGCTTGCAGTAAAACCGACAGAGAGAGAGAGAGAGTGCGAAAACTGCTCGCAAAACATTTAACCCTCTGTGATTCGGTTTGAATGCACATTGGTTTGTTGGTGATTGAATGAGGAAGTTTTATTCACTGGAGCTTGAGTTCCAGGATTGTTTTAAATGTGATTTTTATGTAAACTTAATATGATTTATTTTCAATATGTGAAGGACAGTTGTAGTTCCAGTTCAACAGTAGACTGTCGGGAAAAAAAAGACGATAACTTCCATGGTTATTATCTGAGACCTTGGATTCGGCCATTAGAATTTTTTTTTAAACTTGAATTGACAAATTATTGTAAGACAGCTCTGATTATTTTACGACCTAAAGTGTTGTAATTGAGAAATAATTGGTCAGGAGTACATAAGAAAACTAATTTTGGATCTAAATTAGGGTACTAAATCTGGGTGATTACAGTGGATTTCAAAATTGGGAACTGTATGCATTTTACATTTTAAATATTAAATACTGAATAAATGGACGTAAATATATAAATATGTTTACAAGTTAGGAACAGGCTTTAAAGTTAGTCAAGCATGAATTAATAAATTGGTGTTTGAGGATATGAGAAGCTAGGAACATTGCAATATTTCTTAAAAAAAGGAAGAACGTATCGACTAAAGTGCCGATAGGGGACAAGGAGATTGGGTTTGTGTGTGACCCCCTCACCAGTGGGGAGGTCGGAACATTTAAAAGGAAATGACGGTCCTGGATGAGAATCCGATAGGATTGTCAGAACAAATTAATTTATTTTTGAGGCCCAGTCTGTATATGTGGGCTGAGTTAATGTCTATTTTTGAATATACTATTTACTGGGGGAGAAAGGAGACTTATATGGGGATACTGGAGAGGGAAAGTGTTAATTGAGATTAAAAAAAAACTAGTAGCAGTGCCGGTATTAAGCTTGCCGGACAATTTGGCATGAGAGGGGGATGGTTAGGGGTGAAGACAAATATCCCCTTCAGAACCCTAACTGGGACCACCACAATAAAGAAGGGTGGAATAATATGTTAGACATGCAAAATTTAATAATCCAAGGGATACAAACTTGCATCCCCAAACAACAAAATTTAGCCAAGGTTTTCGACCTGAGGCAGGGAAAGGACGAGTCTCCCTGTGCGTTCTTACACAGATTAAGGGAGTCGGTTAGGAAATGTTCGGGTATAGACCCAGATGGGGAAATAGGATGACGGATGGTAAAGGTTCACTTCGTGACAAAGGCATGGCCTGATATCCAGAAGAAGTTACAGAAGATAGAGGACGGGAACGGTAGAAATGAGTCGGAGTTGTTACAGGAGGTTCAGAAAGTATTTGTATAGAGAGACATAATGGCGGAGGAACGGAAGGCTAAGATAATGGTAGCAGTAGTAAGGGAGGACTGTATGAAAGACAAAAGGAGTCGGATAAATAAGGTAGTTATCTAAATCTGAATATTTATGTCTGTGTGGGCCGGCCCCCGATAGGAATTTTGTGTTGGTGAAGATTTATGTGTGTCTTTGTGTGTGTAAATTTGATTGTAAAAAAAGGTCTCTGTGGATGTGAGAATTTGTGTTTTGTGTATGGATTTTTTTTAAAAAGGCTTCTCAGCTAACAAACAGTTTAACACTTTGTGCTCTGGCTTGAATTCATCTGTTTGTTAATGGTTTTATGTGTGAAACTTGTTGTTTGTCATTTGATTCAGTGTGCTATTTTTGATTGTAATTTTATGAATGCTTAACGTTATTTTTTTTTCTCATGATATGATTTTATTAGAACTTAAGGAGGACCCTGATACTGGGAGAAAACAGCAGTATAGGTGGACTGTCTTAGCTGAAGGTTTTACCGAGTCACCAAACTTGTTTGGACAGATCCTAGAACAAGTTCTTGAGGGCTTGACTTTAAGACCAACTTTAAAGTTAATTCAGTATGTGGATGACCTCCTGTTGTCCGGTCCCACCCAAACTGACACACAGCAGGGAACCAATGATTTATTAAACTACCCTGCAGTGAAGGGATTGCGAGTTAGTCAGAACAAACTACAGTATGTGGAACGGGAAGTAAGATATTTAGGGCATTTGATCAGTCAAGGGTAGAAGAGAATAAGCCCCGAAAGAATAAAGGGAATTGTAGAATTAGGACTACCCTGAACTAAGAGGGAACTCCGAAAGTTCCTGGGTTTGCTGGGTTATTGCAGACTCTGGATAGATAATTATGCTACAAGCAGTAGCAGCCACTGCTAAGCTAGTGGAAGAAAGCCAGAAACTGACGTTTGGAGCACCACTGACTGTGGTTACTCCTCACCAAGTCCGCACTATTCTGAATCAAAAAGCGGGACGATGGCTCACAGACTCCCGAATCCTGAAATATGAGGCAGTGCTCTTAGATAGAGAGGACCTTAAGATAGAGGTGGGAGCATGTTCAAATCCGGCTGACTTCTTATGGAAAGGAGGACCATTCATGAGATTGAGTGCAAGGTAGTAATAAGTTAGAACAATTCCAAATTCACACGACATGAGGGGTGGTATCCACCTTCAGGAAAATGAGGCAGGGGAGCAGGGGCTCCAGGGGCAAATGTACCCAGTTACACAGAGAGATAGGCTGCCAGTGAGGCAGGGGAGCAGTGGCTCCGGAACAGATGTACAAAGAAATAGGCTGCTGATAAGGCAGGGGGGAACAGAAACTCTGAGGGTAGATGCGAATTAATATGGGTAACTTGAGAGTGAGTTTCAGGACGTTGAGACAGTAAGTAGACTGTATTGCGCTGAGATTGTTCGTGGGGGCTATACGGCGCGTAGGGCTGCATTGAACAGCGGTAGGTAGGGAGCGGGAGCTCCGGGGGCGGATGCGTCCAGACACAGGGAAAACATTATATTTGACAACTGCGATGTGCTTGAAAGAATTAAAATGTTACTGACAACCGACGCTGAACAGTTCCCAGACACAGAATACAGTGACAGGCAGACATAGACAGAGAGACCAACACCGTATGAGAGAGAGAGAGAGAACGGAAGCTATTACATTTTGTTGTGTTTCTGGCTGAAAGTCATCTGTTCGTTAGTGCATGAATGTTTGAGTGTTTCTCACCTAGAGCTTGAGTCACGAGATATGTGTATCTGTAAATATGTTGAGACCCTGGGCTTCGCTGTTTCTCGTTTACTTCACCAGGGACTCCTGACTCAGACACCACCTCTGGATTTCGCTGTGCACACTATTGAACCCGGTGAAGGGGTTTTGATCAAACACTGACAACAGTTAACTCTCGAACTTGTGTGGGACGGCCCGTTCCTAGTACTCCTCACCATTGAACGGCGGAGAAAGGCTGGCAAATGGCCAGTCACCTCTCCAGTTAAGAAAGGAGTCTGGACAGCCGAATCAACACGTGACCCACTATAACTCAGACTGAACAGACTTTGATTAACTGACTATACTATGGCGACGTGAGTGCGGGGACTGTTTCTTCAGAATTGTATGTTAATCTTGTTTTGTGCTTTGATATATTGTTTAAGTTCTTAGCACTAGTCAGAATTATGCTGCTATTCCTGTTACTTCTGAGTTTTGCTCATATATCTTTTTCAGATGTTGTGTTAATGATTTCTGTTTCGGAATTTCCACAAGTTATAAAAATTAATGCTTGCAGCCTAGTAGAATGCCCAGATGTAGAGTTTCAAAGGGAATATCTTTCCTCCAAGATATTTCTTCACACCCTACCGAACCGCAAAAGTCACCGCCTAGCATCACTATCCATAGAGCCCCCTTTAGCCCAGCCCTAAACTGTTTTGACAGGAAGTGTCATCCTATATATATCTCACCATTAAAAATGCTTCCTCTGAAGACTCATTTCCCCATAAAAATGGGTCTCAACTCCTTAGTAAAGATTTAAAGATAGAGATGACAGTGTATGGGAAGCGTTTTGTGGGCTGCTGTTTTTGAATTGGCGTCGGACGGGGACAGCCTTTGGGATTCCTTGATTCTAAACTGCAACCTTTAACCCCTTACACTGATCCAAAGTCAATGCAGACTATAGAGGTTAAAGACCTGAGACAGACTCTTGAAATAGAAACAGGATATGGATAAACAAATGCCTGGATTGAATGGGTTAAATATACTGTAAAAAGTCTGAACAAAAGCAATTGCTATGCATGTGCCTCCGGTAGGACAGTGTCTCAGGTAGTTCCCTTTCCGCTCGGGTGGGAGCGAAACAAACAGGGCATGGAATGCATGATAGCCCTATATCAAGATGAGACTGCATGGAAAAATCTGAATTGTGCCTCTTTGTCTTTGATGTTCTCTTCCTTAAAAGGACATAATAGGCAAGCTCCCCCTGTGTTTTCTGCCGCTGTTGGGAATCACACATCGTGTGTTTATAGACAGGGTGATTTAGATTAGATTAGATTAGATTAGACTTACAGTGTGGAAACAGGCCCTTCGGCCCAACAAGTCCACACCGACCCGCCGAAGCGAAACCCACCCATACCCCTACATTACCCCTTACCTAACACTACGGGCAATTTAGCATAGCCAATTCACCTGACCCGCACATCTTTGGACTGTGGGAGGAAACCGGAGCACCCGGAGGAAACCCACGCAGACACGGGGAGAACGTGCAAACTCCACACAGTCAGTCGCCTGAGTCGGGAATTGAACCCGGGTCTTCAGGCGCTGTGAGGCAGCAGTGCTAACCACTGTGCCACCGTGCCGCCCCTGGATCTATTGATTTGGGGGAGCTGAGATTGTGTTCAGTGATTAAAAACGTTACTGAAGCAGTGGAAGGAAGAAATTACTCATCTTTAAACGTTCCCCGAGCGGATCTGTGGTGGTATTGTGGAGGAAAACTACTGAGACCCACCCTGCCCCCTGATTGGAAGGGGATATGTGCAATTGTACAATTGGCAATACCATTCACCTAGGCATTTGAAAGTGAACAGTTAGTTGGGAGAAAAGGAAGAGATAAGAGATCACTGCTACCCACTTCTGTTGATGAAAGGATTTATCTTGATTCAATAGGGGTCCCTAGGGGGGGTGCCTGATGAGTTCAAAGCTCGTAACCAGACTTCAGCAGGCTTTGAATCATCCCTATTCTGGTGGGTTACTATTAATAAGAATGTGGATTGGATAAACTACATTTATTATAACCTAGCACGGTTTATTAACCATACTAGAGATGCAGTAAAGGGTTTGGCCGAATAACTGGATGCCACCAGTCGTATGGCTTGGGAAAATAGACTGGCCTTGGACATTTTCTTAGCTGAAAAGGGGGGCGTTTGTGTCATGATAGGCTCTCAATGTTGTACTTTTATTCCCAACAATATGGCCCCTGATGGCTCGGTCACCCGTGCCCTGGAAGGTCTCCAGGCAGTGGCTGATGAGATAGCTGAGAATTCAGGTGTAAATACTAATTGGACTGGCTGGCTAGAGCGGTGGTTCGATAAATGGAAGGGGGTGATGGTCTCAGTGGTGATTACACTTCTGTTGGTAATCGGGATTTTAGTTGCTCTGGGCTGTTGTATAATTCCATGTCTGCGTGGTCTAATTACCCGCCTTATTGAGACTACTTTGATTAAGAGTGACCCGCATACAGTTGTGGGCATTCACCTTCAAGCTGATGCAAATGATCCTGAGGCTGATTGGAATAGACAGGCCATGATTATGTTGCAGAAATTACAGACTGCATAAAAAGACGGGGGGATTGATATAATATGGTTAATGTAATTTCTGCAGTTTCATGCATTTATACACACACACACACACACACACTCACACACACATTCACACACACACACACACACAACACACACACACACACCTAACACACACACACACCACACACATAACACACACACCTACACACACACACACTCACTCATACACATACACACACCTACACACACACTCACACACACACACACACACAACATACACACACACACCTCACACATAAACCCACACACATACACACACCTACACACACCTCACACATAAACCCACACACATACACACACCTACACACACACTCACTCACACACACACACTCTCTTGGTATGAGTGGGGTAATTTCTGTACTAAAACTGAGGTTTAATGAATAGAAGCTAAATTATGAAACTAATGATTGACTAGGCCATAATGAAGCATGAACTAGAAGTTACCTCTGTAAAGCCAGGAACATGGTAACCTTGGGCAAGAAACCAAGGAATGCTTCGATTAGACACAGAGGGCAAAATACAATGAAAGCTCTTTTCATGACATACACAAAAATCAATAAATGTTATAACTAGTAGAACATGAAGATACCAAATAGCAGAAATTGTAAAATAATATAACATTTTAATTAAAGAAATTGGCAGAGAAAAGCGTGAAATGCTTTAACCAATGGAATTGTCATTAATGATTTTTAATGTAAGAAAAATCCATAGCGTGAGATGTTTAAACCAATGAAATTATCACCAATGTATTTGAATGGAAAAATAATGTATAAGTATTAGTGCTGTAAAATCTTTCGTTGCGATTTCCGAAGTCTTTTTTGGAAACTCGCCCAATCTTCGAAGATTGAATAAACATCTGTTGCTCCGTTTGTGTGTGTCTCGCAGTATTTCGATTTGCCACGGGAGAAGTGATAGACGGTGGGGATAAGGGCTGATACCAGTCAACTTGGAGTTCGCCTTTTGGAACTGAACCTTGTGGACAGTCTCCCTTGATACAAGGGTTAAAGGACAGTCCGCGGTTGGCAGAGTTCGGAGGCAGGACCCGGTTGTTCTGAATCAGATCCCTAGAGTTAGAATAGTTAGCCGAGTGTCAGGAACTATTCTCCGGAGATTCAGAAAGCCTAGACAGAATTCACTTATAACAATCTCTCCAGTCTCCTAATGACCCAATCTCTCTGACTGTGCCAGACCACTGCCCAGCTGTGCCCCACCCTTATTACTGCCCCCCTCCCCAGGTTGGTAACCTTCCTCTCTGTAAATGCTGACACATATTCATTTCGTCAAGATCTGGTTGAACATTTTGTGTCAGTTCTGCTGGTACATTCCATCCTCGGACATTTCATTAACCTGTATCATTTTGTACAGCTCAAGCATTTCGGTTCTCTCAGCTTTTTGCTGAAAGCATCATTTTACAACAAGAACTTTTTGTTGTAGTAATTACAGACCAAAGTTAGTATTTAATTCACCACAATTATACACTGAAAAGTCCCTAAACACCTGCAGGGTTAATAGTTCTCTTGCTGTACCCTTTCCTGTTTGCTTTTTCTATATCTGCGAAACCGGCACTTTACCCCATTTCTAACACCTGGTCCCAAACCCCAGACCCCACGCTCCCACCCACCAACTGGCAAAGGTTTCAGTTCAAAACCACCCAAGGCAGCGGGATCCATGACCCCAGAGAAAGGCAAAATAGTCCAAATAAAGGGCACAGAAATCAGCAAACCACGAGAGAGGAGATTCTCATCGTTTCGGGGGGTTTATTTGAAGGTGGGAGATGGTGAAGGTGACCATGTCAAGGTAGACATTAACAGGTATCTCCAGCACCAGGTCTTGTTATAAATGATTTCTGTCTAGGCTTTCTGAATCTCTGGAGAATAGTTCCTGACACTCGGCTAACTATTCTAACTCTAGGGATCTGATTCAGAACAACCGGGTTCTGCCTCCGAACTCTGCCAACCGCGGACTGTCCTTTAACCCTTGTATCAAGGGAGACTGTCCACAAGGTTCAGTTCCAAAAGGCGAACTCCAAGCTGACTGGTATCAGCCCTTATCCCCACCGGCTATCACTTCTCCCGTGGTAAATCGAAATACTGCGAGACACACATAAACGGAGCAACAGATGTTTATTCAATCTTCGAAGATCGGGCGAGTTTCCAAAAAGGACTTCGGAAATCGCGCCGGAAGATTTTACAGCACTAATACTTATACATTATTTTTCCATTCAAATACATTGGTGATAATTCCATTGGTTTAAACATCTCACTCTATGGATTTTCTTACATTAAAAATCATTAATGACAATTCCATTGGTTAAAACATTTCACGCTTTTCCTTGCCATTTCCTTAATTAAAATGTTATATTATTTTACAATTCTTGCTATTTAGTACATTCCTTTATTATCTTCAAAAAAAGAGCTTTCATTGTATTTTGCCCTCTGTGTCTAACTGAAGCATTCCTTGGTTTCTTGCCCAAGGTTACCATGTTCCTGGCATAACAGAGGTGACTTCTAGTTCATGCTTCATTATGGCATAGTCGATCATTAGTTTCATAATTTAGCTTTTATTCATTAAACCTCAGTTTTAGTACAGAAATTACCCCACTCATACCAAGAGAGTGTGTGTGTGTGTGTGTGTGTGTGTGCGTGAGTGTGTGTGTAGGTGTGTGTATGTGTGTGAGTGAGTGTGTGTGTATGTATGTGTGTGAGAGTGTATGTGTATGTGTGTGTGTATGTGTGTAGGTGTGTGTGTAGGTGTGTGTACGTGTGTGAGTGAGTGTGTGTGTAGGTGTGTGTATGTGTGTGGGTTATGTGTGAGTAGAATGTGTGTGTGTGTGCATAAATGCATGAAACTGCAGAAATTCCATTAACCATATTATATCAATCCCCCCTGTCTTTTTATGCAGTCTGTAATTTCTGCAACATAATCATAGCCTGTCCAATCAGCCTCAGGATCATTTGCATCAGCTTGAAGGTGAATGCCACTACTGTACGCGGGTCACTCTTCATCAAAGCAGTCTCAATAAGGCGGGTAATTAGACCACGCAGACATGGAATTATACAACAGCCCAAAGCAACTAAAATCCCGATTACCAACAGAAGTGTAATCACCATTGAGACCATCACCCCCTTCCATTTACCGAACCACTGCTCTAGCCAGCCAGTCCAATTTCAAGAGTCTGTCTCAGGTCTTTAACCTCTATAACCTGCAGTGACTTTGGATCAGTGTAAGGGGTTAAAGGTTGCAGTTTAGAATCAAGGAATCCCAAAGGCTGTCCCCGTCCGACGCCAAGTCAAAAATAGCAGCCCACAAAACGCTTCCCATACACTGTCATCTCTATCTTTAAATCTTTACTAAGGAGTTGAGACCCATTTTTATGGGAAAATGAGTCTTCAGAGGAAGCATTTTTAATGGTGAGATATATAGGATGACACTTCCTGTCAAAACAGTTTAGGGCTGGGCTAAAGGGTGCTGTATGGATAGTGATGCTAGGCGGTGGCTTTTGCGGTTCGGTAGGGTGTGAAGAAATATCTTGGAGGAAAGATATTCCCTTTGAAACTCTACATCTGGGCATTCTACTAGGCTGCAAGCATTGATCTTTATAACTTGTGGAAATTCCGAAACAGAAATCATTAACACAACATCTGAAAAAGATATATGAGCAAAACTCAGAAGTAACAGGAATAGCAGCATAATTCTGACTAGTGCTAAGAACTTAAACAATATATCAAAGCACAAAACAAGATTAACATACAATTCTGAAGAAACAGTCCCCGCACTCACGTCGCCATAGTATAGTCAGTTAATCAAAGTCTGTTCAGTCTGAGTTATAGTGGGTCACGTGTTGATTCGGCTGTCCAGACTCCTTTCTTAACAGGAGAGGTGACTGGCCATTTGCCAGCTTTTCTCCACCGTTCAATGGTGAGGAGTACTAGGAACGGGCCGTCCCACACAAGTTCGAGAGTTAACTGTTGTCAATGTTTGATCAAAACCCCCTTCACCGGGTTCAATAGTGTGCACAGCAAAATCCAGAGGTGGTGTCTGAGTCAGGAATCCCTGGTGGAGTAAACGAGAAACAGCGAAGCCCAGGGTCTCAACATATTTACAGATACACATATCTCGTGACTCAAGCTCTAGGTGAGAAACACTCAAACATTCATGCACTAACGAACAGATGACTTTCAGCCAGAAACACAACAAAATGTAATAGCTTCCGTTCTCTCTCTGTAGGTCCTCACACACAGCCAATCTCTCTCTCTCTCTCTCTCTCTCTCTCATACGGTGTTGGTCTCTCTGTCTATGTCTGCCTGTCACTGTCTCCTGTGTCTACGCATCGGAGCTCATAGCGACCTCCCCTCGACCACCAGGTCTTCAAGTGCTAATTCTTTTCCCCAACTATCTCCACTCGCAGTCTCCAGTACTGCTGGGCAGTCCCCATGTGGCAGATCTCCCCCCCCCCCTTTTTTCCCGGAGGTCACTGCTCTACATATGGAACTGTTCAGGGTCGGTTGTCAGTAACATTTTAATTCTTTCAAGCACATCGCAGTTGTCAAATGTAATGTTTTCCCTGTGTCTGGACGCATCCGCCCCCGGAGCTCCCGCTCCCTACCTACCGCTGTTCAATGCGGCCCTACGCGCCGTATAGCCCCCACGAACAATCTCAGCGCAATACAGTCTACTTACTGTCTCAACGTCCTGAAACTCACTCTCAAGTTACCCATATTAATTCGCATCTACCCTCAGAGTTTCTGTTCCCCCCTGCCTTATCAGCAGCCTATTTCTTTGTACATCTATTCCGGAGCCACTGCTCCCCTGCCTCACTGGCAGCCTATCTCTCTGTGTAACTGGGTACATTTGCCCCTGGAGCCCCTGCTCCCCTGCCTCATTTTCCTGAAGGTGGATACCACCCCTCATGTCGTGTGAATTTGGAATTGTTCTAACTTATTACTACCTTGCACTCAATCTCATGAATGGTCCTCCTTTCCATAAGAAGTCAGCCGGATTTGAACATGCACCCACCTCTATCTTAAGGTCCTCTCTATCTAAGAGCACTGCCTCATATTTCAGGATTCGGGAGTCTGTGAGCCATCGTCCCGCTTTTTGATTCAGAATAGTGCGGACTTGGTGAGGAGTAACCACAGTCAGTGGTGCTCCAAACGTCAGTTTCTGGCTTTCTTCCACTAGCTTAGCAGTGGCTGCTACTGCTTGTACACATTCGGGCCAACCCCGTGAAATGGGGTCTAGGATTCTGGAGAGGAAAGCTACAGGTTTTCTATGTCCACCCCATTCCTGAGTCAAGACCCCAAAAGCTGTCCCGTGTTTGGCATTAACAAAGAGTCTAAAATCTTTATTAAAATCTGGCAAGCTCAAAACCGGTGCTGTAACTAATTTTTTTTTTAAAGTTTCAATCAGCATTTTTCCTTCTGGGTCCCATTTAACCCTGTCCGGAGCCTCCTCTGTTAGCTGCAGGTATAGCCTTTTCGTAAGAGTAGCATAATCATCTATCCAGAGTCTGCAATAACCCAGCAAACCCAGGAACTTTCGGAGTTCCCTCTTAGTTCAGGGTAGTCCTAATTCTACAATTCCCTTTATTCTTTCGGGGCTTATTCTCTTCTGCCCTTGACTGATCAAATGCCCTAAATATCTTACTTCCCGTTCCACATACTGTAGTTTGTTCTGACTAACTCGCAATCCCTTCACTGCAAGGTAGTTTAATAAATCATTGGTTCCCTGCTGTGTGTCAGTTTGGGTGGGACCGGACAACAGGAGGTCGTCCACATACTGAATTAACTTTAAAGTTGGCCTTAAAGTCAAGCCCTCAAGAACTTGTTCTAGGATCTGTCCAAACAAGTTTGGTGACTCGGTAAAACCTTCAGCTAAGACAGTCCACCTATACTGCTGTTTTCTCCCAGTATCAGGGTCCTCCTTAAGTTCTAATAAAATCATATCATGAAAGAAAATAACGTTAAGCATTCATAAAATTACAATCAAAAATAGCACACTGAATCAAATGACAAACAACAAGTTTCACACATAAAACCATTAACAAACAGATGAATTCAAGCCAGAGCACAAAGTGTTAGACTGCTTGTTAGCTGAGAAGCCTTCTCTCTCTCTCTCTCTCTCTCTCTCCACACAGATAGACTACTTTTTACAATCAAATTTACACACACAAAGACACACATAGATCTTCACCAATACAAAAATCCTATCGGGGCCAGCCCACACAGACATAAATATTCAGATTTAGATAACCACCTTATTTATCCGACTCCTTTTGTCTTTCATACAGTCCTCCCTTACTACTGCTACCATTATCTTAGCCTTCCGTTCCTCCGCCATTATGTCTCTCTATACAAATACTTTCTGAACCTCCTGTAACAACTCCGACTCATTTCTACCGCTCCCGTCCTCTATCTTCTGTAACTTCTTCTGGATATCAGGCCATGCCTTTGTCACGAAGTGAACCTTTACCATCCGTCATCCTATTTCCCCATCTGGGTCTATACCCGAACATTTCCTAACCGACTCCCTTAATCTGTGTAAGAACGCACAGGGAGACTCGTCCTATCCCTGCCTCAGGTCGAAAACCTTGGCTAAATTTTGCTGTTTGGGGATGCAAGTTTGTATCCCTTGGATTATCAAATTTCACATGTCTAACATATTATTCCACCCTTCTTTATTGTGGTGGTCCCAGTTAGGGTTCTGAAGGGGATATTTGTCCTCACCCCTAACCATCCCCCTCTCATGCCAAATTGTCCGGCAAGCTTAATACCGGCGCTGCTACTAGTTTTTTTTAATCTCAATTAACACTTTCCCTCTCCAGTATCCCCATATAAGTCTCCTTTCTCCCCCAGTAAATAGTATATTCAAAAATAGACATTAACTCAGCCCACATATACAGACTGGGCCTCAAAAATAAATTAATTTGTTCTGATAATCCGGCTATCACTTCTCCCGTGGTAAATCGAAATACTGCGAGACACACATAAACGGAGCAACAGATGTTTATTCAATCTTCGAAGATCGGGCGAGTTTCCAAAAAGGACTTCGGAAATCGCGCCGGAAGATTTTACAGCACTAATACTTATACATTATTTTTCCATTCAAATACATTGGTGATAATTCCATTGGTTTAAACATCTCACGCTATGGATTTTCTTACATTAAAAATCATTAATGACAATTCCATTGGTTAAAACATTTCACGCTTTTCCTTGCCATTTCCTTAATTAAAATGTTATATTATTTTACAATTCTTGCTATTTAGTACATTCCTTTGTTATCTTCATAAAAAGAGCTTTCATTGTATTTTGCCCTCTGTGTCTAACTGAAGCATTCCTTGGTTTCTTGCCCAAGGTTACCATGTTCCTGGCATAACAGAGGTGACTTCTAGTTCATGCTTCATTATGGCCTAGTCGATCATTAGTTTCATAATTTAGCTTTTATTCATTAAACCTCAGTTTTAGTACAGAAATTACTCCACTCATACCAAGAGAGTGTGTGTGTGTGTGTGAGTGAGTGTGTGTATGTGTGTGTGTGTATGTGTGTAGGTGTGTGTATGTGTGTGAGTGAGTGTGTGTGTAGGTGTGTGTGTGTGTAGGTGTGTGTGTGTGTGTGTGTGTGTGTGGGTTATGTGTGTGTGTGTGTAGGTGTGTGTATGTGTGTGTGTGTGTGTGTGCATAAATGCATGAAACTGCAGAAATTACATTAACCATATTACATCAGTCTCACCAGCCCAGCCCTTCATTTGTAGACTTTCTGCAGGTTTTTTGCAAGCTGCTGCATCCGAGGAGATTTTGGGTCAATAAGTTTGAACAATTCCTTCTCCTTCATCAGCTTCTCGTGGGCCTCATGGAACAGCTCCTTCCCCACGTCACACGTGACTCGCTCACGCCATTCCATGAGCTTCGGGCGACCTTCCAGAGGATCGAGTCCTGTTCCCACAGGCTGCAGGGAGAAGGGGAAGGTAACAAAACAGGGAGAGAGAGAGGGGGGGGAGGGGAGAGAGAGAGAGGGAGAGAGAGGGAGAGGGAGAGAGAGGGAGAGGGAGGGGGGGGAGGGGGAGAGAGAGAGAGGGAGGGAGGGGGAGAGAGAGAGAGGGAGGGAGGGGGAGAGAGAGAGAGGGAGGGGGAGAGAGAGAGAGAGAGGGAGGGAGGGGGAGAGAGAGAGAGGGAGGGAGGGGGAGAGAGAGAGAGGGAGGGAGGGGGAGAGAGAGAGGGAGGGAGGGGGAGAGAGAGAGAGGGAGGGAGGGGGAGAGAGAGAGAGGGAGGGAGGGGGAGAGAGAGAGAGGGAGGGAGGGGGAGAGAGAGAGAGGGAGGGAGGGGGAGAGAGAGAGAGGGAGGGAGGGGGAGAGAGAGAGGGAGGGAGGGGGAGAGAGAGAGGGAGGGAGGGGGAGAGAGAGAGGGAGGGAGGGGGAGAGAGGGAGGGAGGGAGGGGGAGAGAGAGAGGGAGGGAGGGGGAGAGAGAGAGAGAGGGAGGGGGGTGAGAGAGAGGGAGGGAGGGGGAGAGAGAGGGAGGGAGGGGGAGAGAGAGAGGGAGGGAGGGGGGTGAGAGAGAGGGAGGGAGGGGGGTGAGACAGAGGGGGAAGAAAGAGGGGGAGACAGAGAAAGAGAGGGGGAAAGGAGAGAGAGAGGGAGAGAGGGTGAGAAAGAGAGTGTGAGAGGAAGAGAGGGATAGAAGTGAGAGAGAGAGTGAGAGAGGGTGAGAGAGAAGGAGTGGAGAGAGTGAGAGAGAGAGGGAAAGAGAAAGAGAGAGAGAGAGAGAGGACGAAAGGGAGAGATAGGGAGAGGGAGGATGAGACAGAGAGGGTGTGTGTGTTTGTGTGAGAGAAAAAGAGAGAGAGAGAGAGAGAGTGAGAGAGAGAGAGAGGGAGAGTGTGAGAGAGAAGGCAGAGAGTGAGAGAGAGAGGGGTGGAAGGGAGAGAGGGAGGGAGGGAGAGAGATGGAGAGGGATAGAGAAAGTGGGGAGAAAGGGGAGGGAGAGAAGGGTGGAGAGTGAGAGAGAGAGAGAGAGGGTGAGAGAGAGAGAGAGAGAGAGGGAGGGTGAGAGAGTGAGAGAGAGAGAGGGAGGGTGAGAGAGTGAGAGAGAGAGAGGGAGGGTGAGAGAGTGAGAGACAAGGGAGTGAGTGGATGAGAGTGAGGCCTTGCTGCTGTCTGATTTCTCACTGACCCACTCTCCCTTTGGCACAGCCGGTTTAATTGGCAGCACTGGCTCCGAAAGTTGGTATTTCCACATAAACCTGTCGGCCTACACCCTGGTGTTGTGTGATGGTTAACCTTGGTCCCAAGTGACTGTGCTGAAAGACTGAAATAAAGGTGTTGCAGAATCCAGACCGGCCCCAGCTCCAGACACACAGTGTCCGTCTGAGCCAGCAGCTGCAGGCTATACAATGTCCCCTCACATTGACATGAAATGGAACGGCCTGAATACTATCCCCAGGGCAATTGGAAACTCTGCCCAAACAGTGTCCATACAGACTGGGCAAGGTGGGGGGAGACAACACTGGGGGCAGCACGGCGGGGGGAAACAGAGACAGAGACAGAGCGAGGGGAGAGGGGGAGGGGAGGGAGAAGGAGAGAGTGAGGGGGAGAGGGAGAGGGAGGGGAAGGGAGGGGGCGAGGGAGAGATAGAGACAGAGCGAGGGGAGAGGAAAAGGGTGATGGGGAGAGAGTGAGGGGGAGACAGAGACAGAGCGAGGTGGAGGGAGAGCGCGAGGGGGAGAGGGAGAGAGTGAGGGGAAGAGGGGGCAGTGAGGGGGAGTGGGAAGGAGCGAGGGAGAGAGCAAGAGGGAGAGGGAGAGCACAAGGGGAAGAGGGAGAGTGCGAGGGGAAGAGGGGGCAGTGAGGGGGGAGTGGGAGGGAGCGAGAGAGAGCAAGAGGGAGAGGGAGAGCGCGAGGATGAGGGGGAGTGGGAGAGTGCGAGGGTGAGGGGTAGAGAGCGAGGGGGAGAGAGAGAGAGAGAGAGCGAGGGGGGAGAGAGAGAGCGAGGGGGAGAGAGCGAGGGTGAGGGGAATGAGCGAGGGGGAGAGGGAAAGTGCGAGGGTGAGGGAAAGCGAGCGAGGGGTAGAGGATGGGTGAGGGAGAGAGCGAGAGGGAGAGAGCGAGGGGGAGAGGGAGAGTGCGAGGGGGAGAGGGAGAGTGCGAGGGTGAGGGAGAGAGCGAGGGGGAGAGCAAGGGAGAGAGGGGGAATTGAGGAAGTAGAGTGAGTGGGGAGAGGGAGAGGATGTAGAGGGAGAGCGCGAGGGGGAGAGAGAGTAGAGGGAGAGGGGGAGAGGGAGGGGGGAGAGAGTGAGGGGGAGAGCGGGAGAGAGGGAGGGAGGAGAGGGGAGGGGGGGTAGAGGGAGAGGGAGCGAGCTCAGTGCCGTGTGGATGGAGGATGAGGGGTGGGAGCAGGTTGTTGAGGGTGGAGGACCCCAAACCCCTCGTGGGGAGTATGTTCTCGGCTTGACCTCGCTCTGAGGAAGGGACTGTCAGGTTGACCCTGAAACTTTATTTCCTTGTTTATTGACTCAGTCCCAGTTCCCTCTGACTAATGTCCCTAACACTACGGGCAATTTAGCATGGCCAATTCACCTGACCCCCACATCTTTGGACTGTGGGAGGAAACCGGAGCACCCGGAGGAAACCCACACAGACACGGGGAGAACGTGCAAACTCCACACAGACAGACGCCCGAGGCTGGGATCGAACCTGGGACCCTGGTGCTGTGAGGCAGCAGTGCTAACCACTAGCCAGCGGTGTCGCCCAATAGTAAACCCAGATGGGCTTTTCCTGACCATCCAATCACGATTATTGTTAAAGTCTTAATTCCAGGTTTGACTTTAAATTCCACCATCTGCCATAGTGGGATTTGTACCGAGGTCCCCTGATCTGGATCTCTGGATTAACAGGCCAGAGATCATGCCATTATCTCCCCACTAGGTTCAATGGCAGCTGAAACCAATGAGGAAGGAGGGGAATGAGGTGTGGGACGTGTTTATAATTCCATTTCTTGGAAAACGATCTGCATCTATCCAATCGAATTGGTCTGTCGGTGGAATCACCTGATCAGTTGGAAGTGTGATCAAACCCAGTCCTGATTCTCTCACCTGCATCAGAGCGACGAGAGCGACCAGGTCAGCCAGGGACACTTCCTGTCCTGCGATGTACGGCCTGTCCTGCAGGAAGGTGTCCTCAAAGATCTGGATGGCTGTTTGCAGATCCTGTACAGCCTCGTCCATTCTGTCCTTGGGCACTGGCTGCCCAGTTAAAACTGGCAACAGGCCCTGAGGGCAAACCATAAGGAGAGGTTACCAGGTCAAGGTTCACTCACAGGAGGTCAACCACAGCCGTGAGGATCATGGGCAGAGCAGGGGCTGAACTCAAACACTGCAGTTGTTTTCTGGGAAGTTTCAAACTCACTCACATATTGCCAGGCTCCTTGAGAATGTAAATACTAAATGTAACCCTCCATTTGACAAACCAGTAGTGCTATTTTGCATAATAGAGTTCAATAAGGGTATTGTAAATCGAAAGTTTCCTCCTTTCCCTCTGGACATTTTCGGGGCGCAGATGCCACTGTGCAAGAAGCCAGTTCTTTTCTATCACCCCAAATTCAAGTTGCCTGTTTGAGCGATGAACTAAATAAAAGGCAAGCACTGTCACCAAAAAACGTACCCCTGTAATTCCCAAACATCATCCCCATGTAATCCCCAATAACCATCCGCCTGTAATCCCCAAACACCATACCCATGTAATCCCCAATAAACATCTCCCTGTAATCCCCAATAAACAACGCCCTGTAATCCTTAAAAAACAACCCCCCGAAATCCCCAATAACCATCCCCTGTAATTCCCAATGACCATCCCCCTGTAATCTCCAATAACCATCGCCCTGTAATCCCCAATAAACATCTTCCTGTAATCCCTCACAACCATTCCCTGTAATCCACAATAAACATCTTCCTGTAATCCTCAATAAACACCCCCCTGTAATCCCAAATAACCATCACCCTGTAATCTCCAATAACAACCCCCCAGATTACGCAAATAGACATCCACCTGTAATCCCCAATAAACAACCCCCTGTAACCCCCAATAAACAACCCCCTGTAATCCCCAATAAACACATTCCATAATCCCCAATAAACACCCCCCCGTAATCTCCAAAAGCCATCCCCCTGTAATCCCCAATAAACATCCCCCTCTACTCAGCAATAAACATCCCCCTCTAATCCAAAATAACCATCCCCCTGTAATCCCCAATAAACATCCTCCTATAATCCCCAATAACAATGCCCCTGTAATCCCCAATAAACATCCCACTGTAATTCCAATAACCATCCCCCTATAATCCCCATACCCATGCCACCATAAGCCCCAATAAACACCCCCCTGTAATCCCAATGACCATCATCCCGTATTCCCCAATAAACACCACCCTGTAATCCCCAATAACAACCCCATTGTAATCCCCAATAACCATTCCCCTGTAATCCCCAATAAACATCCCACTGTAATCCCCAATAACCATCCCCCTGTATTCCCGAGAACCATCCCCCTGTAATCCCAAATAAACACCCCCCGAAATCCCCAATACATATACCCATGTAATCCCCAATAAATATCCACCTGTAATCCCCAACAACCATCCCCCTGTAATCCCCAATAACTATCCCCCTGTAAACCCAAATAACCATCCCCCTGTAATTCCCCATCATCCCGTATTCCCCAATAAACATCTCCCTGTAATCCCCAATAAACACTCCCCGTCATCCCCAATAACAATCCCCCTGTAATCCCCAATACCCATCCCACTGTAATCCCCAGAAACATCTCCCTGTAATCCCCAATAACCATCCCCCGTCATCCCAAATAACCATCACCCTGTAATTCCAAATAACCATCACCCTATAATCCCCAATAGCCACCCCCCCGTAATCCCCAATAACCATGCCCCTGTAATCCACAATAAACATCTCCCTGTAATCCTCAATAAAAACGCCACTGTAATCCCAAATAACCATCACCCTGTAATCCCCAAAAAACCATCCCCCAGTAATCCCTAATAAACACCCCCATAATCCCCAATAACCATCTCCCTGTAATCCCCAATACACACCTACCTGTAATCCCCAATAAACATCCTCCTGTAATACCCAATAACAACACCCCGGATTTCCCAAATAGACATCCACCTGTAATCCCCAATAAACAACCCCTTGTAATCCCCAATAAACACATCCTGTAATCCCCAATAAACACCCCCCTGTAATCTCCAAAAGCCATCCTCCTGTAATCCCCAATAAACAACCCCCTGTAATCCCCAATAATCATCCCCCTCTACTCCCCAATAACCATGCCCATGTAATTCCCAATAAACACCCCCCTGTAACTCCCAATAAACATCCCCCTGTAATCCCCAACAACCATCACGCTGTAATCCCAATGACCATCATCCCGTATTCCCCAATAAACACCACCCTGTAATCCCCAATAACAACCCCACTGTAATCCCCAATAACAATCCCCCTGGAATCCCCAAGAACCATTCCCCTCTAATCCCCAATAAACATCCCACTGTAATCCCCAATAACCATCCCCCTGTATTCCCGAGAACCATCCCCCTGTAATCTAAATGACCATTATCCCGTATTCCCCAATAAACACCCCCCTGTAATCCCCAATAAACACCCCCTGTAATCCCCAATAACAATCCCCCTGTAATCCCCAATACCCATCCCACTGTAATCCCCAGAAACATTTCCCTGTAATCCAAAATAACCATTCCTCTGTCATCCCAAATAACCATCACCCTGTAATCCCAAATAACCATCACCCTGCAATCCCCAATAACCATCCCCCTGTAATCCACAATAAACATCTCCCTGTATTCCTCAATAAAACCCCCCTGTAATCCCAAATAACCATCACCCTGTAATCCCCAAAAACCATCCCCCAGTACTCCCCAATAAACACCCCCATAATCTCCAATAACCATCCCCCTGTAATCCCCAATATATACCCACCTGTAATCCCCAATAACAACCTCCCGGATTTCCCAAATAGACATCCACCTGTAATCCCCAATAAACAATCCCCTGTAATCCCCAATAAACACATCCTGTAATCCCCAATAAACACCCCCCTGTAATCTCCAAATGCCATCTTCCTGTAATCCCCAATAGACATCCCCATAATCCCCAAAAGCCATCCTCCTGTAATCCCCAATAAACACCCCCCCTGTAATCTCCAAATGCCATCTTCCTGTAATCCCCAATAGACATCCCCGTAATCCCCAAAAGCCATCCTCCTGTAATCCCCAAGAAACACCCCCCTGTAATCCCCAATAACCATCCCCCTGTAATCCCCAATAAACATCCCCCTCTACTCCCCAATAAATATCCCTCTGTAATCCCCAATAACCATCCCACTGTAATCCCCACTAAACACCCCCCTGTAATCCCTAATAAACATCCCCCTCTAATCCAAAATAACCATACCCCTGTAATCCCAAATAAACATCCCCCTGTAATCCCCAATAACCATGCCCCTGTAATCCCCAATAAACATCCCACTGTAAACCCAATAACCATCCCCCTATAATCCCCATAAACCATGCCACCGTAAACCCCAATAAACACCCCCCTGTAATCCCCAATAACCATCCCGCTGTAATCCCAATGACCATCATCCCATATTCCCCAATAAACACCCCCCTCTAATCCCTAATAACCCCCCCATAATCCCCCATAACAATCCACCTGTAATCCCAAAAAACCATCACCCTGTAATCCCAAATACCCATCCCCCTGTAATCCCCAATAACCATCCCCCTGTAATCCACAATAAACATCTCCCTGTAATCCCCAATAATCATCCCCGTAATCCCCAATAAACACCTTCCTTTAATCCCCAATAACCATCACCCCGTAATCCCCAACAAACATCCCCATGTAATCCCAATAACCATCTCCCTATAATCCCCATAACCATGCCACCGTAAGCCCCAATAAACACCCCCGTGTAATCCCCAATAAATATACCCTTGTCATCCCCAATAACCATCCCCTTGTAAACCCCAATAACCACCCCGTAATCCCAATAACAAGAGCCCTGTAATCCCCAATGAGCATTCCCCTGTAATCCCCAATGACCATCCCCTTGTAAACCCCAATAACAATCCCCCTGTAATCCGCAATAAACATCTCCCTGTAATCCAAAATAACCATCCCCTTGTAATCCCAAATAACCAACCCCTGTAATCCCCAATAAACACCCCCCATAATCCCCAATAAACATCCCCCAGTAATCACCAACAAATATCCCCCTGTAATCCACAATAAACATTTCCCTGTAATCCTCAACCATCCCCCTGTAATCCCCAGTAAACATCCCCCTGTAATCCTCAATAACCATCCCCTTGTAAACCCCAATAACCATCCCCCTGTAATCCCCAAAAAACATCCCCCTGTAAACCCCAATACCATCCCCCTGTAATCCCCGATCACCATCCCCCTGTAATCCCCAATAAAAATCCCACTAGAATACCCAATAACCATCCCCCTGTTATCCCCAATAAACAACCCCCTGTAATCCCCAATAAACATCCCCCTGTAATCCCAATAACCATCCCCCTGTAATCCACAATAATCATCCCCATTTAATCCCCAATAACCATCCCACTGTAATCCTCAATTAACACCGCTGTAACCCCAATAACCATCCCCCTGTAATCCACAATAATCATCCCTATTTAATCCCCAATAACCATCCCACTGTAATCCTCAATTAACACCGCTGTAACCCCAATAACCATCCCCCTGTAATCCTCAATAAACATTGCCTGTAATCCCCAATAAACAGCCCCCCTGTAATCCCCAATCACCATCTTCCTCTAATCCCCAATAACCATCCCCCTGTAATCCCCAATCACCATCTTCCTCTAATCCCCAATAACCATCCCCCTGTAATCCCCAATAAACCTCACCCTGTAATCCTCAATAAACATTCCTCTGCACTCCCCAATAAACAGCCCCGCTGTAATCCCAAATAACCATCCCCCCGTAATCCCCAATAACCATCCCCAGGTAATCCCCAAAATATATCCCCTGTAATCCCCAATAACCACCCCCCTGTAATCCCAAATAACCGTCCCCCCTGTAATCCCCAATAACCATCCCCCTTTAATCCCCAATAAACACTCCCCTGTAATCCCAATAAACACCCTCCTGTAATCCCCAATAACCATACCCCTGCAACCCCCAACAAACATCCCCCTTCAATCTCCAATAACCATCCCCCTGTAATCCCCAATAACCATCCCCCTGAAAACCACAAAAACCATCCCCCTGTAATCCCCAATAACCATCCCCCTGTCATTCCCAATAAACATCCCCCTGTAATCCAAAAAAACATTCCTCTGTAATCCCCAATAACCATCCCCCTGTAATCCCCAATAACCATGCCCATTTAATCCCCAATAACCATCCCACTGTAATCCTCAATTAACACCGCTGCAATCCCAATAACCATCCCCCTGTAATCCTCAATAAACATTGCCTGTAATCCCCAATAAACAGCACCCCCTGTAATCCCCAATCACCATCTTCCTCTAATCCCCAATACCCATCCCCCTGTAATCCCCAATAAGCCTCACCCTGTAATCCCTAATAAACATTCCTCTGTACTGCCCAATAAACAGCCCCCCGTAATCCCAAATAACCATTCCCCCGTAATCCCCAATAACCATCCCCAGCTAATCCCCAAAATATATCCCCTGTAATCCCCAATAACCATCCTCCTATAATCCCCAATAACCATCCCCCTGAAATCCCCAAAAACCATCCCCCTGGAAACCCCAATAACCATCCCCCTGTAATTCCCAATAAACATCCCACAGCAATCCCCAATAAACATCCCCTGTAATCCCAATAACCATCCCCAGGTTATCCCCAAAATATATCCCCTGTAATCCCCAATACCCATCCCCCTGTAATCCCCAAAAACCATCCCCCTGTAATCCCCAATAAACATCCCCCTGTAATGCCCAATAAACATCCCCCTGTAATCCCCAATAACCATCGCCCTGTAAGCCCAAATAACCATCCCCCCATAATCCCCAATAACCATCCCCCTGTAATCCCCAATAAACGCTCCCCTGTAATCCACAATAAACACCCTCTTATAATCCCCAATAACCATACCCCTGCAATCGCCAACAAACATCCCCCTGTAATCCCCAAAAAACATTCCCCTGTAATCCCCAATAAATATCCCCTGTAAATCCCAATAACCATCCCCCTGTAATTCCAATAAACATCCTCCTATAATCCCCAATAACCATCCCCCTGTAATCCCCAATAACAATGCTCCTGTAATCCCCAATAAACACCCCCTGTAATCCCCAATAACCATCCCCCTGTAATCCCCAATAAACATCCCTCTGTAATCCCCAATATCCACCCCCCTGTAATCCCCAATGACCATCCCCCGTAATCCCCAATAAACACCTCCCTGTAATCCCCAATAAACATCCCTCTGTAATCCCCAATATACACCCCCCCTGTAATTCCCAATGACCATCCCCCTGTAATCCCCAATGACCATCCCCCTGTAATCCCCAATAAACATCCTCCTATAATCCCCAATAAACATCCCCTGCAATTACCAATTCACATCCCCCTGTAATCCCAAATAACCATGCCCTTGTAATCCCCAATAACCACCACCCTGTAATCCCCAATAAACATCACCCTGTAATCCCCAATATCCATCCCCCTGTAATCCCTAATAACCATCCTCCTGTAATATCAATTAAACATCACCCTGTAATCCCCAATAACCACCCCCATGGAATCCCCAATAACCATGTCCCTGTGATCCCCAATAAACATCCTCCTGTAATCCCCAATAAACATCCCCCTGTAATCTCCAATAAACACTCCCCACCAACCCCATTAAACATCCCCCTATAATCCCCAGTGAACACCTTTGTGTGTTCCCGATAAGAGATTGGTGATGTTACCCTGAACACATAAATCCTGCTTCCCTGATATCGAATGGTCATGTGCTGCCAGGCCAGATACTCATCCACTCGGGCACGCCTCTGGAGATCAGCCGGGTACCAGTGGTCGGGTGTCTTGTATTTACACGCCAGGTATTTGAGAATCGCCACACTTCGGGAGAGAATCAGAGAGACAGCCCGTTATCATCACTCTCTGTCAGTGTCACTCCCTGCCCCAGCATCACTCTCTGTGTCTCAGGGTCACTCTCTGTGTCAGGGTCACTCTGTCTCAGGGTCACTCTGTCCCAGGGTCACTCTGTGTCTCAGGGACACTCTGTCTCAGGGTCACTCTCTGTGTCAGGGTCACTGTGTCTCAGGGACACTCTGTCTCAGTGTCACTCTGTGTCAGGGTCACTGTGTGTCAGGGACACTCTGTCTCAGGGTCACTCTCTGTGTCAGGGTCACTGTGTGTCAGGGACACTCTGTCTCAGGGTCACTCTGTGTGTCAGGGACAATGTCTCAGGGTCACTCTATGTCAGGGACACTCTGTGTCAGGGTCACTCTCTGTCTCAGGGACACTGTCTCAGGGTCACTCTGTCTCAGGTTCACTCTGTCTCAGGGTCACTGTGTGTGTCAGGGACACTCTCTGTCTCAGGGACACTCTGTGTCCCAGGGTCACTTGTGTGTCAGGGACACTGTCTCATGGTGACTCTGTCTCAGGGTCACTCTGTCTCAGGGACAACTCTCTGTTTCAGGGACACTCTTTGTCTCAGGATCACTCTCTGTCTCAGGGTCACTCTCTGTCTCAGGGTCACTTTGTCTCAGGATCACTCTCTGTCTCAGGGACACTCTCTGTCTCAGGGTCACTCTCCGTCTCACGGAGACTCTGTCTCAGGATCACTCTCTGTCTCAGGGTCAGAACAGCGTTTGTTTTGAACATAGAAGCATGGCCTCACCTCTCTCCCATGGTGAAGTCTCCATCCTTGAGCGCTGGCACCAGTCTGAGGGGATTCACTTTGCCAAAGTCCTCACTGTACTGCTGACCTACAGACAACACAAGACCACAGGAAACAGGAGCAGATGGTATCAGGCAATTTCACATGCTCCACGGTGACACCTCACCTATCCATGGGACAGCCTGATTGGGGATTGGGGGGAAGGGAGTGGGAGGGTGAGAGGGAGGGGGAGGGGGAGGAGGGGGAGGGGAGCAGGGCGACTGGTCAGGGAGAGATCAGAGAGGTGGTGATGAAGGCATGACAGAGGGAAAGAAAAGGAGAGGGAGGCAAACTTGAGAGAAATATTAGGGGGAGAAACAGAGAGTGCTGGAGAAACGCAGCGGGTCTGGGCAATTCCAATAGAACCAGAATTAACATTTTTGACTCCAGTGCAGCTCCTGTTCAGAGCTGAGTTTGAGATTTACAACATCCACAGTCCTTCACCCTGATTAGCAGAGATGCAGAGTAGCAGGAGAGAGGAATGAAAACCAATTTCCTACAATCTAGCAGAGGTGGCTGAGGTCAGAGTGAGCTCTCTGTCCTACCTGCAAACAGATCGACCTGCTTAAACTCAAACACAATGTTATTCTTCTTGGTGAAAATGTAGACAGCTCGGCAGGGCTGTGAGTGCAAATCCAAGTACAGCTCCAGGCCCATGCTGCTCCTTCCAGGCTTTGCAGAATAACAAGACTGGAGGAATCAGCAGCTCAGTCTTTGTCTGATCTCAAACCAATCCCTCCCCCAGTTCCCACAAACACACAGCACGTACATACTTGCTCCAACGTGGAAAACAACAAAACTCCCTGTGACTTGCCAGAACCAATAGCACACACAGGATGAGGAAAAGTAATCACATTACTTCAAAACACACCATCTGATCATTTATTGTTTCCATGCACGTTCTAAACTGTGCGGAACTGCGAGTGAAATTCCTAGTGCCAGAAATCTGCTCTAAACCAGATGGACGACACAACGGCAGCTCTCTGCTTAAAGAGAGCTGCTGTTGAGCGGCACGGTGGCACAGTGGTTAGCACTGCTGCCTCACAGTGCCAGGGACCTGGGTTCAATTCCCGCCTCAGGCGACTGACTGCGTGGAGTTTGCACGTTCTCCCCGTGTCTGCGTGGGTTTACTCCGGGTGCTCCGGTTTCCTCCCACAGTCCAAAGATGTGCGGGTCAGGTGAATTGGCCATGCTAAATTGCCCGTAGTGTTAGGTAAGGGGTATATGTAGGGGTATGGGTGGGTTGCGCTTCGGCGGGTTGGTGTGAACTTGTTGGACCGAAGGGCCTGTTTCCACACTGTAAGTAATCTAATCTAAAGAATTACTTAAATTAAACAGTAACTGATGTCTCCTGTAACTATAATTCAGTTAGAGAATGTAACTTGACTTTAACAAAGACTCATTACTGATATCTGTGTGCCCCTTGAATGAGGCAGGCAGCCTATTAATGTTGGATCGCGAACCCTGTGCTGAGATATTTGAGCTTCTCTAGTTTGGTTCTCATGTGCATCATTGATTTTAATTGATCTACCCTCAGTGACCCTGTTCCAGTTGTTTATCACAGAATCCCTGCAGTATGGAAACAAGCCCTTTGGCCCAACAAGTCCACACTGACCCTCCGAAGACCCTCCCAGACCCTTCCCCTACCCCTATTACTCTACATTTCCCCTGACTATTGCACCTAGCCTACACATCCCTGAATACTATGAGCAATTTAGTATGGCCAATTCACCTAGCCTGGACTATTACTGGACTAGTCATGTGACTGGGCAAACTTAAATTCATTTAACTAATAAAGCTGGAACAAAATAGGCCCCAATGTCTGGAATTCCCTTCCTACACCTCTCCAATTTTGTGCCTCATTTCCTTTAAGGTGCTCCTTAAAACCCCCTTATTTAACCCAGCTTTTGGGTACCTGATCTAATATTCCTTCCTGCAGCTTGTTTCATAACGTTCCGATCACAGGCTTTGAGGGGGTGAGAAGGCAGTGCTGTGTTCCGTTCTATACGTTGTTAAGTTGGCACAATGGAGAGTTCGATAGGGCAAGCCAGGAGCAGCACCACCCATACTTACAAATAAGGTGTTAACCTGGTGAAGCCACCAACCAGGACTCCTTGCAAGTCAAACAGCATAGGCAGCAAGTGATCCCACAACCCATGTATCAGCTTAAAGCTCTGCAGTCCTGAATGGTGGTGCAAAATTAAACAACTCATTGGAGGAGAAGGCTCCACAAATATCCAACTAAGAGTGTTTGGCAATAACACTACTGATCAAGCTGGTCAGGTCCGAAAGAATATAGCTGCTAGACTGGGTTTGGGGTAGGTGGTGAGGAACCAGTAAGGGGGAGAAATATTCTTGCCCTCACCCTCACCAATCTGCATCTGTCCATGACACTATCGGTAAGAGTGACCACCCACACAGTCCTTCACAGTGAGAATAACCTCCATTGTGTTGTGTGACACTGTCAGATTTGGAACTGATCAAACATCCATGAGGCGCTGTGAACCATCAACAGCAGCAGAATTGTAACTCCAGCACAATCTGTAACCTCGTGGCCTGGTATATCCCCCACTCACCCATTACCATCAAGCCAGGATCACTGGAGAGTGCAGGAGGGGAAACCAGGATCAGATCCAGGCATACCTAAAAATGACTCTGCGGTCTTGCCACATTTGGTGGGTAATGGTGGTGAAGAGTTAAACAACTCAGTGGAGGAAGAGGCTCCACAAATATCCCCATCCTCACTGATGGAAGAGCCCAATACATCAGTGTAAGATAAGACTGAAACATTCACAGCAATCTCAGCCAAAACTGCCAAATGGATGCTGCAAATGTGTTGCTGGTCAAAGCACAGCAGGCCAGGCAGCATCTCAGGAATAGAGAATTCGACGTTTCGAGCATAAGCCCTTCATCAGGAATAAGGGTTATTCCTGATGAAGGGCTTATGCTCGAAACGTCGAATTCTCTATTCCTGAGATGCTGCCTGGCCTGCTGTGCTTTGACCAGCAACACATTTGCAGCTGTGATCTCCAGCATCTGCAGACCTCATTTTTTACTGCCAAATGGATGCTCCATCTCAACCCCTGCAGTGGTCCCCAACATCAGAGACTCCAAATGGGGCCTAACCAGAGCTTTATAAAGTCTCAGTAACACAACGGTGCTTTTATATTCCAACCCTCTTGAGATAAGTGACAACATTGCATTCGCTTTCTTAATCACCTGCATGTTTACCTTTAGAGAATCCTCGACTAGCACTCCCAGATCCCTTTGTACTTTGGCTTTACGAATTTTCCCAGCGTTTAGAAAGTAGTCTATGCTTTTATTCTTTTTGCCAAAGTGCAAGACCTCGCATTTGCTCACTGATAGTGATGTATTTACTGATGATGTATTTTGGGAAAATGAAGGAATTCAGGCATAACAAAGAAGGCTGGTGTAACTATGGACAAAAGTTATTGTTTTAACTTAAAGCAAATACAAAAGATGAAGATAATGCAAATATGTTCCTCATTATTACAGTATAGGGGCAAATGCTTTCGATATACAGTTAACATTACACCTCACCAACAAAGGTGGCTACATAATAATCGGTTCAGATCTAGCAAAATTCTGTACTGTTTGGAGGTTTAGTGTATTCAATGTCAGTACTAGTGTGCATTATAATGTTGTTAATGTAAAAACACCTGCACTCCTGTGAGCACCTGCCCTGTATACACATTTGTACTAAAGTGCCTAATATCAATGTTAGTTTCAACAGCGTCTGTGTGAACAGGTTTTTCCTATTGTAATAACACCCATGCTTGTGTCAACAACATCTATGTAAGGGTGTAGGTTTGCTCACTGAGCTGTCGGTTTGATATCCAGGTGTTTCATTACCTGGCTCGGTAACATCATCAGTGGGGACCTCCAAGTGAAGCGAAGCTGTTGTCTCCTGCTTTCTATTTATACCTTTCTCCTGGATGGGGTTCCTGGGGTTTGTGGTGATGTCATTTCCTGTTCATTTTCTGAGGGGTTGATAGATGGTATCTAGATCTATGTGTTTGTTTATGGCGTTGTGGTTGGAGTGTCAGGCCTCTAGGAATTCTCTGGCGTGCCTTTGCTTTGCCTGTCCCAGGATAGATGTGTTGTCCAAGTCGAAATGTTGGTTTTTTTTCATCCGTGTGTAGGGCTATGAGGGAGAGGGGGTCGTGTCTTTTTGTGGCTAGCTGGTGTTCGTGTATCCTGGTGGCTAACTTTCTTCCTGTTTGTCCTACGTAGTGTTTGTGGCAGTCCTTGTATGGAATTTTGTAGATAATGTTGGTTTTGTCCATGGGTTGTGCTGGGTCTTTTAAGTTTGTTAGTTTTTGTTTGAGAGTGTTGGCAGGTTTGTGTGCTACTAGGATTCTGAGGACTTAAAAAACCCAGTACAACCCATGGACAAAACCAACGTCATCTATAAAATTCCATACAAGGACTGCCACAAACACTACGTAGGACAAACAGGAAGAAAGTTAGCCACCAGGATACACGAACCCCAGCTAGCCACAAAAAGACACAACCCTCTTTCCCTCATAGCTCTACACATGGATGAAAAAAGCCACTATTTCGACTGGGACAACACATCTATCCTGGGACAGGCTAAGCAAAGGCTTGACACTCCAACCACAACGCCATAAACAAACACATAGATCTAGATACCATCTATCAACCCCTCAGAAAACGAACAGGAAATGACATCACCACAAGCCCCAGGAACCCCATCCAGGAGAAAGATATAAATAGAAAGCAGGAGACAACAGCTTCGCTTCACTTGGAGGTCCCCACTGATGATGTTACCGAGCCAGGTAATGAAACGTCTGGATATCAAACCTACAGCTCAGCGAGCAAACCTACACCCTAAACCTCAACCTGAGCTACAAACCTTCACAAACCTTGCGAACATCTATGTAAATGTGAACAACATCTGTGTGCATATGCACACTGAAAGATTGGGATGTTTTAATGCATTTTCTAAAGGAGTTGAATCTAAAAACTAGATTTCTCCAGACAGCAGAATTTGACAAATCATTTTAACTATGAAAGCTATAATTAGTGATATTGTTACTCTAATTGTTCAGCAGGAAAAGCAATAGCTGCCTTTCTAGTTCCGGAGAGACCACGGGAGCCAGAGAAAAATGCTTTTTCCTCACAGACAGAGGTGGGGGGGGAGGATGGAAACTTCCTGGGAAGTTTGATTCGGCAACAGCTAGATTGAAGGCCTGCTTAACCCTGCAAAGGGAAGTGGTGGAAGGGGCAGACTGAAGTCAGCTGGGAAGGCACCTGCACATTTATGTAAAGAAGATGCAGTCAAGAATGTCCCTTGAGACAAAGTCTGTGGTCACTTCTTTCCTTTGCATCCAGACTCCCCTTTTACAACAATGTTATTGTTAGCTGGGAAAAGACTGGAAAACAGTTCCCTCAGTTAATCACTAGTAGTGAGACCATGATATGTAGAATAAACCAGCTCCAGCAGAAACAGGGATTTATGACTCAGTACCAGGAATATCAGACCCAGTTATAGAGAGTAGGAACATTCACAGAATATTGAGGAGAAAGTGCCTAAATGCACCTTGAACAATCTCGAATCACCCGATCAAAGTTTGTGAATCAAGTTGCAGGGAACTGAGTAGATGGAAGGAGTTGGAAGAAAACGCTCTGAAGCAAATTGATTTCTGATCAGGGACCATAAATCACAACCAGAATCACTGAACACGAAGAGAAAAAAACCAGGAGGTCATACTGAGCAGCCAATTAAAGAGTACAGCGCAAAGGGGTTGATTTCTGGAAGTCTGAAAATGAACTGGAGGAGGGAAGGCTTGTGAAATAGCATTGAGAAACATTGGAAGTGAAATTCAACATCTTTCCAATATTCCCAGGATGGCAAACAGTCGCTGTGTGGTTGCTCATGGGCCAGAGGCATTTCACTGCCATCTCAACAAGCCTCAGCCCAGTCTCTCTATCAAGTCAGCCTTCCAAAGGTTTATCAATGTAGGACGGGGTGGCATTGGGCTTTTTGGTTCTGGGAATGGGAAAGGGTGGATCCCACACCCGTGGAAGGGCTTCTTCCTGCTCACCGTGGCACCTATTGGCTCCAACATTGCCCTGTGGTGTACGTGACCCCCTCACCCCACCAATTACAACTTGCTCCACAGATATTTTTTAAAATCCCTACTTATGCATTGAAGGTGCCTCAGCAAGGAGGTTCCCTCTCCTTCTCCCAGATGCTATGGCAGCCACCTGCAGTAGGAGGCGGTATTGAGGCTATTGATTTGTCAGCCTCAGTTTGAGCTCGCAGAAGTGGGTCACCATCCTTAATTGGATGGCAGAATTGGCAACAGACACTTCAGTGACCATTGCAATCATCCCCAAGGTCCAGTTATCCACCAGCCAATCTCAGACCTTGCTTAGAATCCTACCAATAGTCTTCATTCCATTATTTAAGAAAGATGGCAAGGAAAAACCAGCCTTATGAGCCCGATGTCAGTGGTGGGTAAGTTTAGATTAGATTAGATTAGACTTACAGTGTGGAAACAGGCCCTTCGGCCCAACAAGTCCACACCGACCCGCCGAAGCGCAACCCACCCATACCCCTACATTTACCCCTTACCTAACACTACGGGCAATTTAGCTTGGCCAATTCACCTGACCCGCACATCTTTGGACTGTGGGAGGAAACCGGAGCACCCGGAGGAAACCCACGCAGACACGGGGAGAACGTGCAAACTCCACACAGTCAGTCGCCTGAGTCGGGAATTGAACCCAGGTCTACAGGCGCTGTGAGGCAGCAGTGCTAACCACTGTGCCACCGTGCCGCCCAAAAAAGTTGTTGGAAAGGATTCGGAGAGACAGGATTTACATGCAATTGGAAAGGCAAGAACTAATTATGGGATAGTCAACATGGCTTTCTATGTGAGAAATTGCATCTCACTAACTTTATTGAGTTTTTTGAAGAAGTGACAAACAGGATTGATGAGGGCAGAGCAGCAGACATTGTCAATATTGACTTCAGCAAGGCGTTTGACAAGGTTCCGCATGGTAGATTGGTTAGCAAGGTTAGATCACATGGAATCCAGGGAGAGCTAGCCAACTGGATACAAAACTGGCTAGAATTTAGGAGACAGAGGGTGGAGGATTGCTTTTCAGATTGGAGGCTTGTGACCAGTGGTGTTCCACAAGGATTAGCGGTGGGACCACTGCTTTTTGATATTTATATAAATGATTTGGATATGAATATAAAACATATGGTTGGTAAGTTTGCAGATGACACCATAATTGGTGGTGTAGTCGACAGTGAAAAAGATTATCTCAGCGTACAATGGGAACTTGACCCAGGTAGGCCAATGGGCTGATGAGTGTGAAATGGACTTTCATTTAGACAAATGTGAGGTGTTGCATCTTGGTAAAGCAAACCAGGGCAGGACGTAATACAGGATACTCAGACCCCTTGGAGTGATGGTAGCCCACAAACCCACCAACACACTAAAACAGCAGCTAATGAACCTGAACAATCCTATATAGACAACAAGCAAAACTAATGTCATTTACAAAATACCATGCAAGGACTGTAAACAAACACTACATTGGACAAAGAAAACTAGCCACCAGGATACATGAACATCAACTAGCTACAAACGATATGACCCGCTGTCACTAGTATCCTCACATAGAAATAAGGCAGACACCACTTTGACTGGGACAACACATCCATCCTAGGACAAGCCAAACACAGACATGCACAAGAATTCCTAGAAGCATGGTAATCCAACCGGAACTCTATCAACAAACACATTGTTCCCATTTACCACTCGCTGAGAAAAATATTGGGAAATGACATCACCATAGGAAATTATGTCACCCTAGGAAATGACATCATCATCCCAAGGAAACCCAAACATATAAACAGAAAGCAGGAAAAACCAGCAGTGCTTCGTCCGGAGGCTCACTGAAGATGTTACCTAGAATAGTGACGAAACGTCTGAAAATGAAACTTCCAGCTCAGCGAGCAAACCTACATCCAAAACCTCAACTTGAGCTACAAATCTTCTCAAAACTTGCTGGGACTTAATACAGTTAATGTATAGTTCTGGGGAGTATTGCCAAACAAAGAGACCTAGGGGTGGAGGTGTATAATTCCTTGAAAATGGAGTCGCAAGTAACAGGGCAGTGAAGGAGGCATTTGTCACACTGCATTCATTGGTCAATGCATTGAGTACAGGAGTTGGGATGTTTTGTTATGGGTGTATGGAATATTTTTGGAATACAGTACTGTGTGCAATTCTGCCTCCTGCTATAGGAAAGATGTTGTGAAACCCGAAAGAGGTCAGAAAAGATTTAGAAGGATGTGCTGGGATTGGAGGATCTGAGCTACAGGGAGAGGCTGAACAGGCTGGGACTGTTTTCCCTGGTGCATCAGAGGCTGAGGTTTATAAAATCATGAGGCACATGGATAGGGCATAGAGTCAAGATCTTTATCCCAGGGTAGGGGAGTCCAAAACTAGAAGGCATAGGTTAAAGGTGAGAGGGCAAGGATCTAAAAGGAACCTATTGGGCAACTTTTTCATTCAGAGGGTTGTGCGTGTATGAAATGAGCTGCCAGAGGAAGTGGTGGAGGCTGGTATGATTACAACATTTAAAAGGCATCTGGATGGATATATGAATAGAGGTTTAGAGGGATATGGGTCAACTACAACAATACGGCGCTGGAGGAGGACGCTTCAGCTGGAGCTCGTCCGTTTCCTTCTCGCTTCTGTCTTTTGTTTTCTCTCTTGGTGTTTCTTTTCTTCACTGCCAGCCTCAGCGCAGACTTTCTCCCTGCCCAGCCCAGCCTGTCCCGGTTTCTCAGCCCAGCCTCTAGGTTTGGCGTGACGGCCTCTCAGCCTGGCGTGGTGGTGTCTCGGCTCAGCGGTATCTTGGCGTGTACATGGCTCCTGCCCGAGCATGCTCCAGAGGCAACAGGAGGTAACTGGAGAGGTGGCAGCTTCAGCAGCAGCAGTGATGGCAAAGTGACCCAATAGATGAAGAGCGAGCGGTGAGGGGGGTGCCTCAGTATTGTAGTGGCAGCATTGAGAACAGGTAGCTGAGGTATCCTCGAGAGCGAGAGTATAGAGGACTCATCAAAGATGCAAACCTTTGACTTTGTTCCTTTGTTCATCTATTTTATATTAGGAAGGACTTTGGTGTTAACTATTACCTTGTTTCTTTGTTTTTCTACTTGTTCTCTGAAAGTAATACTTACTGTTTTCTAACTTTATTTCTTTTACTACTTTATGTACCTAGGTACCTTTCTGCCTAAGATGGCACCATGTGTGGTAACATTATATACTTTTCATTGTACTCTGTGTTTGAGTAGATGGGACAATAAAATCTCAAAAAACGCTGGCAAAGAGATCAGATCAGTTGAGGATTTAAAATCTGATTGAAGATTTGTAGCTCGGGTATCCGTTGTTGTGGTTCTGCTCGCCGAGCTGGAAGTTTTTGCTGCAAACGTTTCGTTCCCTGGCTAGGGAACATCATCAGTGCTGTTGGAGCCTTGTGTGAAGCGCTGCTTTGATGTTTCTTCCGGTATTTATATTGGTTTGTTCTTGCCGCTTCCAGGTGTCAGTTTCAGCTGCAGTGATTTGTATGTGGGGTCCAGGTCGATGTGTCTGTTGATGGATGTTCTTGCCATTTCCGGGTGTCAGTTTCAGCTGTAGATTAGATCACTTACCTCAACTGGAGTTGCTGTGAGTGCTATACTGTAGGAAGGATCATTTCCAGGAATGAGAAACTTCAGTTGTGAGGATAGACTGGAGAGGTTGGGATTGTTCTCCTTGGACAGAGGAGCATGAGGGGACTTGGATAGAGTAGGTAGGAAGAAACTGTTTCTGCTTGTCAAAGGACCAAGAACAGGAGGGCACAGATTTAAAGTGATTTGCAAAAGAAGCAAATATGATGTGAGGGAAAATAAAACGTTTTCACACTAGTGGTTTGGGAAGGGTGGTGTAGTCAGTTTAATTGAGGCATTGAATAGGGTATTCGGTAATTATTTAAATGGAAGAATGGGCAAGCAAATGGGGAAAAGGCAGAGGATTGGAATGAAGCAGTATGCTTCACACAGAAATCATGGCCCCCTCCTTTATCATAACACTTTTGTTCTCATTGTAAATGGAATCAACTACAGCACTGAAGGGGACTGATTTGTCTGTATTTTAATATGACTCTGGTACAGTCACATAAATGTTTTGCATAGAGCTAATGTCGGGGATAAAAGTGAGGTGAAAAGGATACTTTACAGCCACTGGAACGCCTGCCAGACAAAAAACCAGAAAACACTGAGCAGCTCTGTGAGAGAGTAACAGTTCAAAGTTTAAGCTCTGTGACCTTGCATCAGAACTGGGCCACAGAGCTAGCTCCGCCTTCTCCTCTGTGGATTTCCAGGGTTTGGCTGTATGCGTTTGTCTGATTCCGGCCTTGTGTGAAAATGCCCTTCCTCGAGCTGGAGAGTAACCTGCCAGCAAGCCAGTTCTCCGACCAACTGCTCAGCAAGCTGTGCTGTGCGGCCGCCAGTATCCTGGACAAACCCAAAGAGGCAAGTTCACCCAGTTCCAAGGGAAACGCTGAGACTCTGCTCTCACACAGGGACTGACTGGGGGAGCTGCACTGTCTCAGTGAAACTACCACGTCGCAGTTCACACCGTTTCTGCAACTCCCTCCAGCGTTAACTTCACTATGATTCCTTAAAACAGTGCCAGGCTGAAGCTAGAGCACTGTAGAATTTGTGTTTGTATTTGATTGGCACCGTGTTTGTAGCATCTTTAACATTAAAGCCAGGATCTCTGCTGCTAATCATAGAATCCCCGGAGGTGTGGGAGCAGACCATTCGGTCCATCGAGTCCACACTGACCCTCTAAGAAGCAACCCATCTAGACTCAACCCCCTACCCCTATGACCCTGCATTTCCCATGGGGTAAAAACACTGACTGCAGATGCTGGAAACCAGATTCTGGATCAGTGGTGCTGGAAGAGCACAGCAGTTCAGGCAGCATCCAACGAGCAGCGAAATCGACGTTTCGGGCAAAAGCCCTTCATCAGGAATAAAGGCAGAGAGCCTGAAGCATGGAGAGATAAGCTAGGGGAGGGTGGGGGTGGGGAGAGAGTAGCATAGAGTACGATGGGTGAGTGGGGGAGGGGATGAAGGTGATAGGTCAGGGAGGAGGGTGGAGTGGATAGGTGGAAAAGGAGCTAGGCAGGTTGGACAAGTCCGGACAAGTCATGGGGACAGTGCTGAGCTGGAAGTTTGGAACGAGGGTGAGGTGGGGGAAGGGGAAACGAGGAAACTGTTGAAGCCCACATTGATGTCCTGGGGTTGAAGTGTTCCGAGGCAGAAGATGAGGCGTTCTTCCTCCAGGCGTCTGGTGGTGAGGGAGCGGCGGTGAAGGAGGCCCAGGATCTCCATGTCCTCGGCAGAGTGGGAAGGGGAGTTGAAATGTTGGGCCACGGGGCGGTGTGGTTGATTGGTGCGGGTGTCCCGGAGATGTTCCCTGAAGCGCTCTGCTAGGAGGTGTCCAGTCTCCCCAATGTAGAGGAGACCGCATCGGGAGCAACGGATACAATCAATGATATTGGTGGATGTGCAGGTAAAACTTTGATGGATGTGGAAGGCTCCTTTAGAGGTGAGGGAGGAGGTGTGGGCACAGGTTTTATAGTTCCTGCGGTGGCAGGGGAAAGTGCCAGGATGGGAGGGTGGGTTGTAGGGGGGCGTGGACCTGACCAGGTAGTCATGGAGGGAACGGTCTTTGCGGAAGGCGGAAAGGGGTGGGGAGGGAAATATATCCCTGGTGGTGGGGTCTTTTCGGAGGTGGTGGAAATGTCGGCGGATGATTTGGTTTATGCGAAGGTTGGTGGGGTGGAAGGTGAGCACCAGGGGCGTTCTGTCCATGTTATGGTTGGGGGGGTGGGGTCTGAGGGCGGAGGTGCGGGATGTGGACGAGATGTGTTGGAGGGCTTCTTTAACCACGTGGGAAGGGAAATTGCAGTCTCTAAAGAAGGAGGCCATCTGGTGTGTTCTGTGGTGGAACTGGTCCTCCTGGAAGCAGATACGGCGGAGGCTGAGGAATTGGGAATACGGGATGGCATTTTTGTAAGAGGTAGGGTGGGAAGAGGTGTAATCCAGGTAGCTGTGGGAGTCGGTGGATTTGTAAAAAATGTCAGTGTCAAGTCGGTCGTCATTAATGGAGATGGAGAGGTCCAGGAAGGAGAGGGAGGTGTCAGAGATGGTCCAGGTAAATGTAAGGTCAGGGTGGAATGTGTTGGTGAAGTTGATGAATTGCTCAACCTCCTCGCGGGAGCATGAGTGGCACCAATGCAGTCATCAGTGTAGCAGAGGAAGAGGTGGCGAGTGGTGTCGGTGTAATTACGGAAGATGGACTGTTCTACGTAGCCAACAAAAAGACAGGCATAGCTGGCGCCCATACATGTGCCCTTGGCTATCCCTTTGGTCTGGAGGAAGTGGGAAGATTCAAAGGAGAAATTGTTAAGGGTGAGGACCAGTTCGGCCAAACGAATGAGAGTGTCGGTGGAAAGGTACTGTTGGGGACATCAGGAGAGGAAAAAACGGAGGGCTTGGAGGCCCTGGTCATGGCAGATGGAGGTGTAGAGGGATTGGATATCCAGGTGAAGATTTTTCCTGGACTAGGGGCGATAGGACAGTGTCGAGGTAGGTAGAGATGAGTTCAGTGTGGCAGGAACTCCCCACATACGTTTGAGACACCACCCACGCCCTCCACCTCCTCCAAGACTTCCGTTTCCCCGGCCCCCAATACCTCATCTTCACCATGGATATCCAATCCCTCTATACCTCCATCCGCCATGTCCAGGGCCTCCAAGCCCCTCTGTTTTTTCCTCTCCAGACGTCCCCAACAGTACCCTTCCACCGACACTCTCATTCGTTTGGCCGAACTGGTCCTCCTCACGCTTAACAATTTCTCCTTTGAATCATGCCACTTCCTCCAGACCAAAGGGGTAGCCATGGGCACAGTATGGGCCCCAGCTATGCCTGTCTTTTTGTTGGCTACGTAGAACAGTTGATCTTCCGTAATTACACTGGCACCACTCCCCACCTCTTCCTCCGCTACATTGATGACTGCATTGGCGCCACCTCGTGCTCCCGCAAGGAGGTTGAGCAATTCATCAACTTCACCAACACATTCCACCCTGACCTTACATTCACCTGGACCATCTCTGACACCTCCCTTCCCTCCCTGGACCTCTCCATCTCCATTAATGACGACCGACTTGACACTGACATTTTTACAAACCCACCGACTCCCACAGCTACCTGGATTACACCTCTTCCCACCCTACCTCTTGCAAAAATGCCATCCGTATTCCCAATTCCACTGCCTCCGCCGTATCTGCTCCCATGAGGACTAATTCCACCATAGAACACACCAGATGGCCTCCTTCTTTAGAGACCGCAATTTCCCTTCCCACATGGTTAAAGAAGCCCTCCAACGCATCTTGTCCACATTCCACACCTCCGCACTCAGACCCCCACCCTTCCAAGCGTAACAAGGACAGAACGCCCCTGGTTCTCACCTTCCACCCTACCAACCTTCGCATAAACCAAATCATCCGCTGACATTTCCGCCACCTCCAAAAAGACCCCACCACCAGGGATATATTTCCCTCCCCACCCCTTTCCACCTTCCGCAAAGACCGTTCCCTCCATGACTACCTGGTCAGGTCCACACCCCACTACAATCCACCCTCCCATCCTGGCACCTTTCCCTGCCACCGCAGGAACTGTAATACCTGTGCCCACACCTCCTCCCTCACCTCTATCCAAGGCCCTAAAGGAGCCTTCCACATCCATCAATGTTTTACCTGCTCATCCACCAATATCATTTATTGTATCCGTTGCTTCCGATGCGGTTTCCTCTCCATTGGGGAGACTGGGTGCCTCCTAACAGAGCGCTTTAGGGAACATCTCCGGGACACCTGCACCAATCAACCACACCGCCCTGTGGCCCAACATTTCAACTCCCCCTCCCACTCTGCTGAGGACATGGAGGTCCTGGGCCTCCTTCACTGCCGCTCCCTCACCACCAGACGCCTGGAGGAAGAATGCCTCATCTACCGCCTCGGAACACTTCAACCCCAGGGCATCAATGTGGACTTCAACAGTTTCCTCATTTCCCCTTCCCCTACCTCACCCTCGTTCCAAACTTCCAGCTCAGCACTGTCCCCATGACTTGTCCCACCTGCCTAGCTCCTTTTCCACCTATCCACTCCTCCCTCTCCTCCCTGACCTATCACCTTCATCCCCTCCCCCACTCACCCATTGTACTCTATGCTACTCTCTCCCCACCCCCATCCTCCTCTAGCTTATCTCTCCACGCTTCAGGCTCACTGCCTTTATTCCTGATGAAGGGCTTTTGCCCGAACTGCTGTGCTCTTCCAGCATCACTGATTCAGAACCTGCATTTCCCATAGCTAACCCACCTAGCTGGCATATTCCTGGACACAGTGGGTAATTTAGAATGGCCAATCCACATAACCTGCACAACCTTGCACTGTGGGAAGAAACTAGAGCACCCAGAGGAAGCCCATACAGACACAGGGTCAATGTGGAAACTCCACACAGTCACCTGAGGGTGGAATCAAACCCCCTCCCTGGGTCCTCAGCACTGTGAGGCAGCAAGGTTAACCATGGCGCCCTAATGCTAATGGGTTCACTACTGGAACAAAGAAATGAAACTTGAGACCATGGCAAAGTTTAAGAATGGGTTGGATAATTACCTAGACATTTCAAAAGGGAAATTAGTTCTTGGGCAGTGTACAGGAATTAGCTAAGATCTGGATTATCGGGCCTGGCTGGGTTTTTGTTAGTTCAGTATGAAGTGTACATTCTTTCCTCTGTCTAAGGAAGTCACACCACTTAGTTAATTAAGTACAGCCCAAAGAGCATGGGTGCAGGTTAACAGAAGCCAAGATTCAGTAAGTACCTTTTATCGCAGTGTGAACATTCAGTGTTTAACTTGATAAAATGGGAATAGCTATCAGCACAAAGAACTGCTAAGTGGCTCACCCACTGTTTTGATGTGGAGGTGCTGGTGTTGGACTGGGGTGGACAACGTTAAAGATCTCACAAGACCAGGTTATAGTCCAACAGGTTTATTTGGAAGCTAATGCTGTGTGACTTTTAACTTCACCCATTGTTAAAAGATATTACTTCCCTTCCCATCTCCCAACTCCCTTCCCAACCCCTCCACCTCTCTTCCATTTCACTTATTGACCCTTCCTTCCAGCCACCAACCAGATTCAATCTTCCCATTGAGTAGCCAGGCCATACTCTCCACCTGTGTTCACCTTTCACTACCTCATCACTCCGCTCCTTTCCCAACCCAAAACCCTCCCCCACTTCCCCCCTTTATCTGCAGCTCCCCTCACCCCCGCCCCCAGTCCTGAACAAGGGTTATATCCGAAATGTTGACTTCTCCATCCTCTGATGCTGCCTGGCTTGCTGTGTTCTTCCAGCCTCCTGCCTGTCTCAGTTGATGAACAGTGCAAGACATTCAAGGAGATATTCAATTCCTCCAAACTAAAGTTATTTCAGAGAGGAAGAAAGATTGTAGGTGTGTGAAAAGCCCCTCATGGCTAAGCAAGGAAGTTAGAAGATAACATACGGGTTAAAAAAAAATTGATCAGTGGCTGGCTGGAGAATTGGGAAACTTTTAAAGATCAACAAAGGGTTACTAAAAAAAAGTAATAAAAAGGCAAAGGTTAATTATGAAAGAAGACACACAAAGTGTAAAAGCAATAACAATAAACTTATATAACAATATAAAAAGAGAGTAAGCTAAAATGAATGTTGGTCTTAGAGGATGATACTGAGGAGTTAATTGTGAAGAACCCAGAAACGGTAATAAATCAATCTATTTCCTCACTTTTCATGGTGGAGAACATTGAACCCATCCCAGCAGTAACAGGTAATGCAGAGCCTTGAGAAAAGGAGGAACTTAAAACAATTGACATAACTCTTTGTTAGGGTCAGTACTCATGGAGTAATGCATATTGGTCCCTTTAATTGAAGAAGGATATAATTGTATTAGAGACAGTTCAGAGAAAGTTCATTAGCTTAATTCCGGAGCTGAAAGGCTTGCCTTATGTGGACAGACTGAGCCATTTCGATCTATACTCACCAAAGTTTAGAAAGATGAGATCTATAAGACCATAAGACATAGGAGTAGAAGTAAGGCCATTCGGTCCATCGAGTCCACTCCACCATTTAATCATGGCTGATGTGCATTTCAACTCCACATCTAATTGAGATATAAAGTCATGATAATCCTATTGGACCAGACGGCTGCTCTCTGAGAGAAACAAATGGTGACTTAACCTGAGAGTCACCAACCTGTGTTTGAGAAAGACAGTCCTTCATGGTAACCTTGGTGAGTGTGGGAATTGAACCCATGCTGTTAGTATCACTCTGTGTCAGCCACCCAACCAAATGAGGCATGTAAGATGCTAAAGAGGATTGACAAACTAGATGCAAACCAGATGTTTCCCCTTGTGGGGTATCCTAGAATGAGGGGTCATAGTTTTAGGTTTAAAGGTTGGCAGATTTAAAACAAATATGAGGAAGGATTACCTCTCCCAAAGGGCTGTGAATCTGTTGAAATCACTGCTCAGAGTGCGGTGGATGCCTGGCACACAGTAAATTGAAGGAGATGGACAGATTTTTAATTAATAATGGGTAACAAGGTTTATGGGGAATAAGCAGGAAAGTGGACTTGAGGCCAAGATGAAATCAGCCAGGATCATATTAAATGGTGAATCATGTTCCAGAGGCTGACTGGCCTACTCCTGCTCCTCGTTCTTATATAACAGGTGTCTAGGTAGTTCACAGAAAGGCAATTAGAGAGAGTTGTGAGATACACCAAAGGAGGACAGATGATCCAGTGCTTAGACAGAGAGTTGGATGTACCTTGAAGGAGGCAAGGATGTGACATTGGTGGAAGTTTAGGTAGGAGAACTATGTGACTGAAGGTACAGTTATCAGCATTGGGTAAAGAGACAGGGATGACTGTAGTGGCCAGAATTCTAAGAATAGTTTTCACAGAATTACCGAGCTGAAGGAGAGGGAGAGATGAAAACATAGAACATATGTGATTTAAACGCGAGGGTTCAGTATTTTAGTTTGGAGCCATGGAGGAACAAAGAGCCAATGTAAATCAATATCTGTTTCAGCAAACTGAATTAGAATCCTTATCAAATCTCCTCAGAGCCCCTGTTGTTCTGGTGAAAGTTTTAAGAATCATGTATTGTCACTTGTAACAATCTTTGCCATCTGTGTAATCATTCCAGTGAAGCTAACTGGGGTACGTTGTCTATGTCTGATTTGTAATGCACCCAAAGGTGGGGCTGAACTGATCTCAAACCATATCAACAATGTCCCTTTCAACTTTGATGTGGAGGTGCCTGGGATGGACAAAGTTAAAAATCGCACAACACCAGGTTATGGTCCAACAGGTTTATTTGAAAGTACTAACTTTCAGAGCTAGTAGCTACCTGACGAAGGAGCAGTGCTACGAAAGCTAATACTTTCAAATAAACCTGCTAGACTGTAACCTGGCCTTTCAACTTTGTACACCAACTTAACCTGCATTGGGGATTTTGTGTCTCTAGAAAGAGATGAAATGTATCAATTTGCACATTTCAAAATGATCCCAGTGTTTACATTTTGCTGCGTATCATAGTGCCATATACCACAGGATCACCCATTGCCCCCACCTATCCTGACAGGCAAACTTGGAAATTCTGGAATTCGTCTGCCTTCCCAACTCACTCCTCAATTGAAACAACAATTTGTGTTTCACCTTTAACAGCTGTTTTGGGAAAATATTATAAACAAAATATGACAAAAACAGGATATTAGGAAAGGTGGGCAAAGCCTGGATCAAAAAGGAGGGTTTGAAAGAACGCAAAGAGATAGATTTGGGAAGGGAATTCTAGGGAACTCCAGTTTCTCTCTACAGATGGTCCCAGATCTGCCGAGTTTCTCCAGCAATGTCTTTGTTTTTGTGTGTTTTCAGACCTCCAGCATCCTCAGTTCTTGATTATATTCTGTATATTGGATAAGTCGCCTGACAATTTTGGGATTGAAGGGTCAGAAGAGATGTTGCTGGGGTAGAACTGCCTATCTTCTGCATATATTAGGAAACTGGTACCATGTTTTCGGAAGATAATGCCAAGGGGCAGTATATAGATGGGAAATAGGAGGGACCCAAGGATTGATCCTTGGGAGAAGTTAAAGACACTCTGTGGAAAAGGGAAGAAAAGCCATCCTGGTTATAATTAGAAAACAGTGGAGCTATGCTAGTGCAGTCCCTCTTAGCTGGACAATGTTGGAGAGGTTTTAAAAAAGGAGCGAAGTGTTTACTGCCTCAAAAGATAAGTATCATGAGAAGGGGGTGGAGGAATGGTTTGTCTTTCTCGCATAGGATGTCAATTGTGACTAAGCTAAGAGCCATTTCTGTATTGCAGCAGGGTCGCAAAACAGTTCGGAGGGATTCAAACATGGACTGCCTGGACAGGTGGGCACTCAAAAGAGGAGGCAAATTTAGAAAGGAAAGAGGATTGGAGATGGGGCAGAAATTTGCAAAAACAGAGATGATGAGAGCAGATGTGAAGGAGAGGGAGATGTATCTGATACCTGTTAATAACTAACTAACAAATGGGAGGCAGAAGGAAAGCAGAGTGGCGAGTAGTTTAGGATCCTCTTTAAAATATTATTCCTGAAACAAAGTGTTTCTTTTTACAGAGAATTAATGTGACCGTGAAACCAGGCCTGCTAATGGCCATTGGAGGCAGCACAGCCCCCTGTGCCCAACTGGTTGTGTCTTCCATTGGTGTGGTGGGCACAGCTGAGCAGAACAAGCAACACAGTGCCAAGTTATTTGAGTTCCTCACAAATGAGTTGGGTCTAGCCCCAGACAGGTAAGTGTGAGGATAGAGATCACATCTGTGCTCCTGGTGAGAGCCCTCCCACCTCTCTGTGTCACCGGGTTGTGGATCCAAACCTCATCCTGGAGATTTGAATGCGTTATTTTTTATGACACTTCAATGCATTATTGAGGAAATGCAGTGTTGTTTAACTTTGCATTTTCATAGGGCCTGTCACATCCTCAGGGTCCAAACCACATTGCAGCCAAAGAAGTACTTTTAAACTGTAGTCGCTGTTATAATGCAGAAAACATGGCAGCAAACTTGTGCTTGTCAAACTCCCACAAACAGCAAATGTGATGCACCATGACACTCCATCCACCCTCTTAAGTGAATGAAAAAGATCTCATGGCATTATTTTAAAGAAAAATTATTATTCCAGGGAATCAATGCAACATTTATCTACGAACCACGGTCCCTAAACAGATCATCTGGTTATTATTGTATCGTTATTTGTGGGAGTTTGCTGTGTAAACCGTTTGTGATGGTTCCCAGAACAGTACACTTCAGAAGTACTTCAAAATATTCAAATATTATTTGAAGTTGTGAAAGGCACTAAATAAATGCAAAGAAAAACTCAGCAGATCTGGCAGTATCTGTATAGAGAAAAACAGAGTTCACGTTTCAGGTTCAATGACCCTTTGTCAGAACATTCTAAATGTGAAATGAAAGGTACCTGGCTGTATAACAGGAAGGGAGGAGACAGGAGAGACTATGGATTGTAAGTGAACAAGAACTGAAGTGATTTTTGATGAGAGGTAATTGTTCAAGACAAAAGAATGGGGACAAGTTGTGGTGCAGACTCAATTTGAAATTATAACCTCATTGCAAAGAACATTGACCAAGTCCCCTAGAATGTTTGAAAAAATAGTCTATATTCCTCTGAAACCGTACAAAGATATTTCCTTTTATTAAAAAGTTGATCTTGATTTCTCAGAATCTCCATGCTCTATTCTATCAATATATTTGATCACTGTTTTCATATTGATGCCATAACGCACCAATTTGAATCAAATATACACATCGAAAATTGGATCAACTGTGGTTGGCCATTCAGCTCCATAACCTGTTCCTCCAATCAGTTAGATCATCACTGATATGTATTTTACCTCGAAAGCTTTGACTGCTTATCTCTTTTTATAATCTTAATTATCTCCAGTTAGATCACCCATTGATCAAGAGAATGGAAACTGATTATATTGCTCTGCTTTATTTCCCAGAGGTATTTCAAATAGCTTCAGTATCAAGCTTGCTACATTAGCAGGATTCACTTTTTTGTCTCCAGCCAGGGTTTCATTTCACTCATGCACTGTAACCAGGATATATTTGCTTGAATTAATCTTCTACATATAGAAAGGCCATGTTGCTTGAAAAGTCCCTAGTGTGTATCTGTAGCAGTTGAAATAAAAGCAGGTTGGGACTTATTCAAGCATTCATGGCATTATTCACTTTGACACTGAAAATTCTGATTTAATTGGAGATTTTGGCTTTGCCATCTATCCAAATGCTGTGCACTTGTTTTTTTCACTTTCAATACCATATCCCTGAATGCAGGTCACACAGCAATCAAGGGTTAAAATGTTTTAGTCTGAAGCATTGATACTGTTGGATGAGGTTTTTTTGGCGTGGGGCATTTTTTGGAATAAAGGACCTACATATACTGCATGTAATAGGAATTTCAATGAGCTATCTAGCACAAAGGAGTCTGGTGTCATGGCCTAAAATTTGACAATTACAAATAGAAAACACTGAGTTACTTTGCTGTAGCAAATAACATTTAGCAAAAATTGCAAATATTGTTGAACGCATCATTCTGACAGCAATCCATCCATTTGCCTAACACCATTGGCCCACATTAAGAGTTTACACTTTTATAACCTTTTCACATCCCTGCAGCATCATAAAATGTTTCACTCTCACTCAGTACACTTGAGGTGCAGTGACTGATGAAGAATATTGCAGCCATTTTGTACGCAGCCAGCTCCTACGACAATGAGATAATTGATTCTTTATGATCAATAAAATTAGAACTCACCTTTAACATTCGTGTCACAGTACAAACACCTTATTCTGTGTGAATTGAATCCCTTGTCCTTGAGTTAACTGATGGAAACAAAGTGGTGACTGTGGGATTAAACTCAAGGCTGTGGGTTCGGTGATTGAATTTGGATATAATGACCTCAACAGTTCACTCATCTGCTGACATTTGCTGCTGCCACAAAGCAGAACTGCTCAGAAAAGATAGTAGGGACTGAGTAGAATACCTAGGAAAGGGAGCAGTCCCATGGATGTGTACGCTAGGGTCTAAAGGAGCAAACTGAAAAGAAACATTTGGTCAAGGTTTGTGCGAAGATTTGTAGCTCGGGTGCTCGTTGTTGTGATTCTGTTCGCCGAGCTGGAAGTTTTTGTTGCAAACGTTTCGTCCCCTGGCTAGGAGACATCATCAGTGCTCTGGAGCCTCCTGCGAAGCGCTTCTTTGATGTTTCTTCCGGTATTTATAGTGGTTTGTCCTTGCCGCTTCCGGGTGTCAGTTTCAGCTGGCCGCTGTAGTGGTTGGTATATTGGGTCCAGGTCGATGTGTTTGTTGATGGAGTTTGTGGATGAATGCCATGCCTCTAGGAATTCCCTGGCTGTTCTCTGTCTGGCTTGCCCTATGATAGTAGTGTTTTCCCAGTCGAATTCATGTTGCTTGTTGTCTGAGTGTGTGGCTACTAGGGATAGCTGGTCGTGTCGTTTCGTGGCTAGTTGATGTTCATGTATGCAGATTGTTAGCTGTCTTCCTGTTTGTCCTATATAGTGTTTTGTGCAGTCCTTGCATGGTATTTTATAAACTACATTAGTTTTGCTCATGTTGGGCATTGGCTCCTTTGTTCTAGTAAGTTGTTGTCTGAGCGTGGCTGTTGGTTTGTGTGCCGTTATGAGTCCTAAGGGTCGCAGTAGTCTGGCTGTCAGTTCTGAAACACTCCTGATGTATGGTAGTGTGGCTAGTCCTTTTGATTGTGGCATGTCCTCGTTCCGTGGTCTATCTCTTAGGCATCGGTTGATAAAGTTGCGCGGGTATCCGTTTTTGGCGAATACCTTGTATAGGTGTTCCTCTTCCTCTTTTCGCAGTTCTGGTGTACTGCAGTGTGTTGTAGCTCTTTTGAATAGTGTCCTGATGCAGCTTCGTTTGTGTGTGTTGGGGTGGTTACTTTCATAGTTTAGGACTTGGTCTGTGTGTGTTGTTTTCCTGTGTACCCTTGTGGTGAATTCTCCGTTCGGTGTTCTCTGTACTAACACGTCTAGGAATGGGAGTTGGCTATCCTTTTCTACTTCTCTCGTGAATCGGATTCCTGTGAGTGTGGCGTTGATGATCCGGTGATGATCCGTTGATGATCACGAGAGAAGTAGAAAAGGGTAGCCAACTCCCATTCCTAGACGTGATAGTACAGAGAACACCGAACGGAGAATTCACCACAAGGGTACACAGGAAAACAACACACACAGACCAAGTCCTAAACTATGAAAGTAACCACCCCAACACACACAAACGAAGCTGCATCAGGACACTATTCAAAAGAGCCACAACACACTGCAGTACACCAGAACTGTGAAAAGAGGAAGAGAAACACCTATACAAGGTATTCGCCAAAAACGGATACCCGCGCAACTTTATCAACAGATGCCTAAGAGATAGACCACGGAACGAGGACATGCCACAACCAAAAGGACTAGCCACACTACCATACATCAGGAGCGTTTCAGAACTGACAGCCAGACTACTGCGACCCTTAGGACTCATAACGGCACACAAACCAACAGCCACGCTCAGACAACAACTTACTAGAACAAAGGAGCCAATGCCCAACATGAGCAAAACTAATGTAGTTTATAAAATACCATGCAAGGACTGCACAAAACACTATATAGGACAAACAGGAAGACAGCTAACAATCTGCATACATGAACATCAACTAGCCACGAAACGACACGACCAGCTATCCCTAGTAGCCACACACTCAGACAACAAGCAACATGAATTCGACTGGGAAAACACTACTATCATAGGGCAAGCCAGACAGAGAACAGCCAGGGAATTCCTAGAGGCATGGCATTCATCCACAAACTCCATCAACAAACACATCGATCTGGACCCAATATACCAACCACTACAGCGGCCAGCTGAAACTGACACCCGGACGCGGCAAGGACAATAACGTAAGAAACATCAAAGAAGCGCTTCGCAGGAGGCTCCAGAGCACTGATGATGTCTCCTAGCCAGGGGACGAAATGTTTGCAACAAAAACTTCCAGCTCGGCGAACAGAACCACAACAAACATTTGGTCATTTATAGCAACTCAACTGTTACTGCACCAGGAATTAGCTAACTGACAAACCAAGGTTCAAAATCTAAGTGTGATCAGTTTTTGCATCTGTGATACTTGACTGAAACTTGTGAATTTATGAGTGGAGAAGTTACATTGTTAATTTATCTTTATCCATATATATTAACTGTAATGACATAGGTCAATTAACTACTCTAAATTTGCTTTATTGGATGGCTTGGAGACTGTATATTTGGAGGTTTTGAAAGGGCTGTTTGTTCATACTTCCTAAATATGCATATCAGATCTGTTTTTAAAAGCTTGGGAAATCACAGTGAATGGGAATGTTTATGTGAACTTCCTATATATCCCATGTTGTTGCGCTAGGCATTGGGCAATAAGAATCCTAATTGATATAATTAAGTGTTTCATAACTATAATTGCTGCTTATTAACTTTCAATTATTTCTTTCCAGGATCCTGATTCGATTTTATCCTATAGAAAAGTGGCAGATAGGGAAAAATGGGACTGTCATGACCTTTCTGTAAATAAACTCCAGACTGAAGTCTTGTGTGTTGACACATACACGTTTGTCCAAATATGTCTTGTACCACCAGGTGTGTTATTGAATGTGACACAACAGTGTCTAACATTAAACAATTCCAATAATGCAATCAACTTTGATCTCGACATTAATTCATTGTAAAATGATTGAGAGGTAAAGAAATGAATTTGGAGTCATAGAAACCAGCTCCTATCCCAGGATTAGAGAAATCCTTAGGTTAGAGAGGGAGTTCTATATAACAATGCTCTGTAATCTATCTGGAGATACCAATGAATAAGGATCGCAATGTAAATATGATGAGGGCCAATCAGCTGAAGTCAATTGCTTAGTATCTAATGTGCTTCTCACTAGCATGGAGACATTGGAGTCCATTTTGCAGCAATCAATGCTGGTTTCAACAAAGTACTCTGATTTGTAGAAATATGGGAGGTAACCCATGAACAAGAAAGGGAGACCCAATTAATGGAGGAAACTTCTTCAGGAGAAAACGGCTGGGAGAAAACTGTCACTCACATGAGGAGAACACAGAGCTTCGAGGGTCAGATCGAGTTCAGGCTGTTTTCAGAGGTTAACCCCAATTACCTTTGTGGCATTGATACTGGAAAGCCGATGAGCCCTGACAACATTGCAGTGGAGTACTATCCAGAACTAGCTGTGCCCTAGCCAAGCTGTTCCAGTATAGTTACAATGATGGCCCATATCCAGCACTGTGGAAAGTTTCCCTGGTACATTTTTTCCACAAATCCAATCCAGCCAATTACACCAGCAGTTAACTCTCACTCATCCGTAAAGAAATGCAAGTGGTCATCAATAATACTATCAAAAACCTGCTCACTAACGCTCAGAGTTTGGGTTCTGCCAGGGCCACTCAGCTCCTGAGATCAGTAACCTTGATTTATATATGGACAAACTCCAGAGGTGAGGTGCGAGTGTCTGCCCTTGACATCAAGCCAGGTAGGATTTTGTCAAGTGTGACATCAAAAGGTTTAGCAAAACTGAAGCCAATGTGGCAATGGTTGTGGTTGTTGGAGGTCAATATTGGCAGGCACGATATTGTTGTAGGAGTCTGATGGAACATTCTCCACTGCCCAGATGAGTGAGCTTGAACTACAGTCAGGAAACTCAACCAACAAGATGAAGCAGCCCAGTTGACGGAACCCTCCGTTGATGACTTTAAACATTTATTCCCTCTACACTACGGTAGCAGAATGTACTATCTACAAGATACCCCGCAGTAACTCACCGAGGCTCCTTAAACAGCACCTCCCAAGCTCTCCAAACAAGAAGGACAAGGGTAGGAGTTGGATGGGAACACCAACCCTCCAGGTTCCCCACCAAGCCACATACCATCCTGGCTTGGAAGTATTTCTTCACTACCGCCGAGTCAAAGTTCTGAAATGCACTCCCAACAGCACACCAGATGTACTTACATCACACGGACTACAGCAGTTCAAGAAGGCAGTTAGGGATGGACAATAAATATTAGCCCATATCCCAAATCAAAAGAAAACATTTCTCAGTTCATTAGACATCAGAAAAATAGTGACAATGCTAAGATTAAACTTTCTTATATGTTAAACTTATTTGAGAAATTAAGGACTGAAGGATAACATGCCACATTTTTGGAACACCTAAATATGATTTTGAAGATGTTTGAGTGATTTGAAAGGTTGCACGTGTTCACGTCATATTCAGGTATATGAGTCAATGCAGTACATTTCAGTAGCTGAAAACATTGCAGCTCGAACAAAATAGACTGTTATAATTAAGAACAAAGATTACACATTTGGCTGACAGTGAATAAAATAAAAAATGACAATAGAGTCAAATATTCTCTTGATCAAAATAGGAATTGAGATGGTATCTAATTAATGTTTTCCACAAGACGCCAGTTTGTTTACGTATGCTGGACTCATATTCTAGCATGACTAAGAACAGAGTTACATATTCCCTGAAAGGATGCAGTGTTGAATGAGACTGTTGCTGATTACATCCTCGAAACAAAGGAATTCTTGTCACTATGTGTTTGCTGCAAACTGAAAGTTAACCTGAGAGACACATTCGTTGGAGGCCTAAAGAACATACCTTTGGGTAAAGGGACTAGAATCACAGGGTCCCGACAAAGATTCTCTACAGGAAACAGGCCCATCAAGTCCACTCTGACCCTCTGAAGGGCATCCCACCTCCCCCTCCAAAGCTTATCCCTGCGTATCCCACCTACACATCCCTGAACATTATGGGCAATTTAGCATGGCCAATCCACCCATCCTGCACATCTTTGGACTGTGGGAGGAACCCACGCAGACACAGGGAGAATGTGCAAACTCAACACAGTCACCTGAGGGTTGAATCGAACTCGGGTCCCTGGCACACTGAGGCACCACGCCAGCCCGAAATAATAAGCCAATATGGAAGGAGGCCCTTCCCTGGAAAAGCAGAAAAGGAATAGAAAGGAGCCTTTTTTTTGAGCTGGTAGATTTCACCAAGTTTCAGGTCACATGTGGCAGCCAGGTTCTCAAAGTGAGGATCAGAAATGTCAGTGTTACTATTGATATGGTAGTCACTGACCATTAACCTGTCCATTTCCAGTCAAGGTAGGAAAGCCTGTGGGAAGGTCAATCATATCCAGATAGCAAGTGGGGAGAGACGAACTCGTGATGGCTTCAGGTCATGGCAAAGCTTCAGATTCCAGCAGTTTAGTTTAAACTTGTGGGAGATCGAAAGCAAATACTGAAGTAAGGAGATCCTCGAATATACGCTGAACGAAAATAGAAATTGATCTTAACAAGCAGGAGGACCAAGAGTTGTACTCAAGCAGCTGAGTAAGCTTATCGAAGCTGAGAGCAATAGGGTTGATGATAAAATACTAACAACACTGTCAAAATAGAAGTCAGACATTTACAACTTAATTTCAGAATTGATACAACTGCAATGTGTTTGTTATCTGTGGAGGAGTATACAAGAATTTGTCACATTCTCTTGCTCAAAACAGCTATGAATTTGATGAGCCATTCCAGTTACAGGATTCCACTGTTAGGTCAAGTTGTCCTTAATTATATTGGTAATAGTAGGAGCGAGCAATGTTGGACTGAAAGGTCTGTTTCCGTGCTGTATGACTCTATGAGAAAGAATTAGCTAAAGCAGATACTTTAAAAGGGGCTGAGTTAGAGTTGTTGGTCAGTTCCCTATGTTTCATTCCCCCACTGGGTAACATCTTCAGGGCTGTGTAGCCTCCGGATGAAGTGCTGTTGTTGTGATGTGCCCAGAATTTCTACAGTTCTGTCATGGTGGGTGGTTCTATTTCCAGTTTTGTACTGTAGTGGTCTGTAGATGGCGTCAATTTCAACATGTTTGGATAAATAGCAGGCCTCTAGGAATTCCCAAACTTGTCTTTATTTTGCCTGTCCCGGCTCTGCAAAAACAAAGAACACCTACACAAATATTTGCTAATAATGGGTACCCTAACAGCTTCACCCACTGATGCCTAGCATACAAACAACACCAAGAGGACACTGTGTGCCCCAAAACACTGACCACCCTACTCTATATTAGAAATACCTCAGAACAGACTACAGTCTTCTGGGAATAAGGAGAGCACACAAACCAACAGTCACACTTCACCAGCTACTGTCCAAGACAAAAGACGCCATACTCACAACATGAAGGATGAATATAACATACAAGATACTATGCAACAAATGCAAGAAACATTACACAGGACAAACGGGCAGGAAATGTGCCACCAGAATACATGAGCATCAGCTGCAACAAAACAACACAGCCTCATGACAATACATACTGACAATGAAGGACACCAATTCAACTGGGACAACGTCACAATACTGGGAAGGCCTGCTATTTATCCACTGGTGCCATAAACAAACATGTTGAAATGGACCCCTTCTATAGACTACTACAATATAAAACCGAAAATTGAACCACCCGCCATGACAGACAAAACTGTATAAATTCTGGACAGATCACAGCAACAGCACTTTACACAGAGGCTACACAACACTGAACATGTCACCCAGCAGGGGACGAAACGTTTGCAAAAAAATCAACTAGCTCAATGAACCGACCAACAACTCTAACCATGACCCGAGCTACAGATCTTCACAAAAACCTTACACACCCTGTGGGCTGAGTTATTTACAGATGCCATCAATCAAAGTACACAGGTCATGAGGAAGTGCTAAGAAAGCATTAAAGTTTTCTTTGAGTATGGAAGACGGCATGAAAAATATCAGTCATCACGACAGTAAACATCATTAAATCTGCAGAACCAATGACATGCAATTTCCTTGGTAGCAACCATATTTATGAGCAAGTGATTGCCCATGAAGATTCCCTGTGAATTACATTGCATACAAATTTGCCAGAGGAATTACTGAGTCAACTCAGTGATGGCTTTGGTATTCAGTATTGTTAACAATGTGCTGAAGCATTCCACACACAGTAATAAACCGACTGCATATCAAAGCTATAACTTTAAGGATTTAAGAGTCATCATTTCACCAAGATTTAGAAAGAGCTTGTTCAAGAACAATTTCATTAAAACACAAAGAGAAAATCCATATGAAAGCAGTAGCCAAAACGTTTTTTTGGTATCAAAAGATAGGTGGAGATACTGAAGAATTGGTGAAAAGTTGTATGTCAGATGTCAGAAATGATCCACTCATTCCAGTCCATAAGATGTTGGAGCAGAAATTAAGCCATTCAGCCCATCGAGTCTGCCCTGCCATTCGATCTTGGCTGGTAGGTTTCTCAATGCCATCTTCCCGCTTTCTTCCCATAACTCTTGATCCCCTTGATACTCAAGAACCTATCTATCTCAGTCTTAAATATACTCAGTGGCCTGGCCTCCACAGCCTTATGTGGCAATGAATTCCATAGATTCACCACTCTCTGGCTGAAGACATTTCTCCTTATCTCCATTCGAAAAGGTCCTCACTTTACTCCAAGGCTGTGCCCTTAGGTCCTAGTCTCTCCTGCCAATGGAAATATCTTCCCAACATCTTCTCTGTCCAGGCCATTCAGTATTCTGTATGTTTCAATTAGATTCCCCTCTCATCCTTCTAAAATCTAGTGAATACAGGCTCTGTTGAACCAATCTCTCCTCATATAACAGTCCTGCCATCCCCAGTATGAGTCAAATGAACCTCTGCTGCACTCCCTCTCTTTGGAAGGGAGACCAAAATGGCAAGCAATATTTAGGTGTGGTTTTACTGAGACCCTGTACAATTGCAATAAGACATCTCTACTTCTGAAGTTAAATCCTCTTTTAATGAAGACCAATATACCATTTATCTTCCTAATTGCTTGTTGTACCTGACTGTTAAATTTGATTGACTGGTGTGCTAGGATATCCAGATCCCATTCTGCACTCACATTTCCCAATATATTAGCACTCTGCCTTTCTGTATTTCACATTTACCCATTAGGCTATATCTGCCATATTAACTCAACTTGTCTAGATCACCCAGAAACATCCTTGCATCCTCCTCACAACTTGTAATCCCACCTACTTTTGCGTCAATAAATTTGGGAATATTGCATTTGGTTCCCTCATTTGTACATATTGTCGGGCCGAAGCAATGATCCCTTTGATATACTACTAGTCACTTTCTGCCATCTGGAATTAATCCTGTCTGTCAACCAATTCTAAATCATGCTAATAACCATAAAATCCCTACAGTGTAGAAACAGGCCATATGGCCCAACAAGTCCACACTGATCCTCTGAAGGGGAACCCACCTAGACCTATTCCCTATTACTGTACATTTCCCTGAACTAATGTACCTAACCTACATATCCCTGTACACTACGGGCAATTTAACATGGCCAATTCACCTAACCTGCACATCTTTAGATTGCGGGAGAAACCCATGCACACACAGGGAGAATGTGCAAACTCCACACAGATGGTCGTCCGAGGATGGAATTGAACCTTGGTCTCTGGGGCTATGAGGCAGCCATGCGAACCACTGAGCCTCTGTGCCACCTCACATATTATATGGAACATGAATTTGGAACTAATACATTAATATATTAGTTCCAAGCCCATGTGATTGAATATTGCCCATTACTGCTTAATAGAACCTTCTTGAAATCCCAAATCATCACACCCACTGGTTATTTATTACCTTCCTATGTATTCTACTCATTACATCCTCATCAAACAACAGATTAGTTAACCACATCTTCCCTGTCATATGCCAGTGACTTTGTCTCATCCCATTAATGCTTTCCAAGTGTTCTGTTCGCACATCCGGGTCCACCTCTTTTTGTCTTTTATATACGTGGTTTGGATGTGAATATAGGAGTTGTGGTTAGTAAGTTGCAAATGTCACTAAAATTGTTTGTGTAATAGCAGCAGCAAAGAAGGTTATCTCAGAGTACTACGAGACCTTGATTATATGGTCCAAAGGGCTGAGGAGTGGCAGATAAGAGTTTAAGGTAAATAAATGTGAGGTTCTGCACTTTGGTAAGGCAGATCAGGACAGGACTTATACATTTAATGGGGAATGTTGCCAAAAAAGAGACTTTGGGGTGCAGGTTCAGTTCCTTGAAAGTGGAGTCACAGGTGATGACAAAGATGTTTGGTATGCTTGCCTTTATTGGTCAGGACATTGAATATGTGAGTTGGGAGGTCATGTTGCAACTGTACAGGACATTGGTTAGGCCATTTTTGGAATACTGTGTATGATTCTGGCTTCCCTGCTATCGGAAGAATGTTGTGAAACTTGAATGGGTTCAGAAAAGAATTACAAGGACGTTGACAGGGTTGGAGGGTTTGAGCTATAGAGAGAGGCTGAACAGGCTGGGGTTTTCCCTGGCACTTTGCAGGCTGAGGGGTGACCATATAGAAGTTTATAAAATCATGAGGGGCACAGATTGGGTGAATAGCCAATGTCTTTTCCCCAGTGCAGCAGAATCCAAAAATAAAGGGCATCGGTTTAAGGTGAGAGGAGAATGATTTGAAAGGGCTGTTAGAGGGTGGTGCATGGATGGAATGAGCTGCCAGAGGAGGTGTGGAGGCAGGTACAGTTTCCACGTTTAAGAGGCATCTGGATGGGTACATGAATAGAAAGGGTTCAGATGGGTATGGAGCAAATGCTGGTAAATGGGACTAGATAATTTTTGGATATCTGGTTGATATGGATCACTTGCTATATCAGTCTCACATCTGCACCATTGTACAGGATGAGCCAAAGGGCTGCAAGTTAATGATATTTGACAGCTGCATGAGACAATTATAGGATGGACTAAAGGGCTGCAATTGCTGACGGTATTCCACAAGCTACACGTCCTTGAATAAAATTCCTTTACCAGCTGAAGATGGCAGCTGTAGCTTGTTTTTCTGGGGAATATCTATACCAGCCAGCAGTTTTGTCTTTTTGTTAATCGTATACGAGAGAGAGAGAGAGAGAGAGAGAGAGTACAGACCTTCACCTTGGACCAGGATTACAAACGTGCCAAGAGCAAAGCTAAGCTTTCAGAGCAGAGATCAAGGGCTCTCCGACAGGCAGAAGGGAGCGAGACTTGTTGCTTTTTCTCCTTTCTTTTCCATTTATTATTCTCATTATCATTATCATTCATTATTATTACTTAATAAATACCCATACTTAAGCAATTTGCCATTGTCTTAACTTCTCTTAACTTATATTTAACTGAATCTGAAAAGAACTGCTTGGATTCCCCTGTGATCCCAGACAACCGTATGCCAGCACCAAACATAGGAAATACACCTCATGTGCTACAAGCAGTAACAGATACATATGTTTTGGTTGTGAGTACAATAAAAACAACCATGCAATCCACCTGTTAAATTTTTAGGTACTGTTAGTTTACAGTAAAGAGGTCTACAACAACAGAAAAATACTCTTTGCCCCATTTTGTCTGCATTTTCAAAAACAAAGTACTATAAGGACCAACAGCGGGCAAGAAAAAAAGACATAAGGAGGGAGAAGATTAAATATGAGGGTAAGCTAGCCAGTAATATAAAAGAAGACTGTAAGAGTTTCTTTTATATATGGGCAAAAGAGGAGCAAAAGTGAACATTAAGCTGCTGGAAAATGATACTGGAAAGAGTAGTGGAGAACAAGGAAATGGCTGAGACACCGAACAATTGCTTCATGTCAGTCTTCACGGTGGAAGACACGTATAATATGCCAAAAATTCAAGAGATTGAGGGGGCAGAACTGAGTATGGTGGCCATCACCAAGCAGTAAGTGCTAGAAACACTGAATGGTCTGAAGGTGGATAAATCATCTGGACCAGATGGACTTCACCCCAGGGTTCTAAGGGAGATAACTGAACAAATATTGGAGGCATTAGTGGTGATCTGTCAGGAATCACTAGAATCAGGAAGCATCCCAGAGGACTGGGAAATTGCTAATGTGACACCCCTGTTTAAAAAAAGGAGTAAGGCAAAAGATGGAAAATTACAGACCAATTAGCCTAACCTCATTCCTGGGGATTTTATGGAATGGAATCCATTGTGAAGGATGAGATTTCTGAATACTTGGAAGTGTATGATAAAATAGGACAAAGTCAGCATAGTTTCATCAAGGGGAGGTCATGCCTGACAAATCTGTTACAATTCTTTGAGGAAGTAATGAGCAGGTTAGACAAAGGAGAGTCAATGGATGTTATCTATCTAGACTTCAAGAAGGCCTTTAACAAGGTGCCACACAGACTATTGAGTAAGATAAGGGCTCATGGTGTCAGAGGCAAGGTACTAGCATGGATAGGAGCTTGGCTGTCTGACAGAAAGCACTGAGTGGGGATAAAAGGGTCCTTCTCAGGATGGCAGCTGGTAACAAGTGGTGTTCCGCATGGATTTGGACAGGTTAGGAGAGTGGGCAAAGAAGTGGCAGACAGATTACAGCGTGGGAAAATGTGAGGTCATGCACTTTGGTAGGAAGAATAGAAACATGAACTATTTTGTAAATGGGGAGAAAATTCAGAAGTCTGAAGTGCAAAGAAACTTGGGAGTTCTAGTCCAGGATTCTCTCAAGGTAAACTCGCAGGTTGAGTCACTAGTTAGTTCCAGGTTTTAAATGTTTTAGTAGGGTCAGAGGTGGGGGTAAAAGAGGGGGAAGTGTGGCATTGCTTGTCAAATATAGTATTACAGCAGTGGAAAGGACGATGGATGAAGACTCGCTATCTGAGGTAGTTTGGGCTGAGCTTAGAAATAGGAAAGGTGAGGTCACCTTGTTAGGAGTTTTCTACAGGCCTCCTAATAGTCCTAGAGACGTAGAAGAAAGGATTGTGAGGTTGATTCAGGAGAAGAGTGAAAGTAATAGGGTGGTTGTTATGGGGGACTTTAACTTCCCAGATATTGACTGGGGAAGCTATAGCTCGAGTACGTTAGATGGGTCGGTATTTGTCCAATGTGTGCAGGAGGGTTTCCTGACACAATATGTAGACAGGCCAACAAGAGGTGAGGCCATACTGGATTTGGTTCTGGGTAACGAACCAGGCCAGGTGTTAGAATTGGAGGTAGGTGAGCACTTTGGGGACAGTGACCACAATTCGGTGACTTTTACTCTAGTGATGGAGAGGGATAAGTGTGCACTGCAGGGCAGGAGTTACAGCTGGGGGCAGGGAAATTATGATGCAGTGAGGCATGACTTAGGATGCGTGGCTTGGAAAAGTAGGCTTCAAGGGAAGGGTGCAATCGATATGTGGAGCTTGTTGAAGGAGCAACAGTGTCCTTGATAAGTATGTACCTATCAGGCAGGGAGGAAAGGGTCGTGTGAGGGAGTCTTGGTTTAATAAGGAATTGGAATCCCTTGTTGAAGGGAAGAGGGCGGCCTATGTAAAGATGAGGCGTGAAGGTTCAATTGGGGCGATTGAGAGTTATAAGGTAGCCAGGAAGGATCTAAAGAGAGAGCTAAGAGCGGCAAGGAGGGGACATGAAAAGTCCTTGGTAGGTAGGATTAGGGAAAACCCAAAGGCTTTCTATAGGTATGTCAGGAATAAAAGGATGACTAGAGTAGGAATAGGTCCAGTCAAGCATAGTAGTGGGAAGTTGCGTGTGGAGGCTGAAGAAATTGGGGAGACACTGAATGAATACTTTTCGTGAGTATTCACTCAGGAACAGGACATTGTTGCAGATGTGAATATTGAGTCACAATTAATTAGAATGGATGGCTTTGAGATATGTAGGGAAAAGGTGTTGGAAATTCTGGAAAGGATGAAAATAGATAAGTCCCCTGGGCCTGATGGCATTTATCCTGGGATTCTCTGGGAAGCAAGGGAGGAGATTGCAGAGCCATTGGCCTTGATTTTTATGTCCTCGTTGTCTACAGGAATAGTGCTATAAGACTGGAGGATAGCAAATGTAGTTCCCTTGTTCAAGAAGGGAAGTAGGGATAACCCTAGTAACTATAGGCCAGTGAGTCTCACTTCTGTTGTGGGCAAAGTCTTAGAGAGAATTGTAAGGGATAGGATTTATGAACATCTGGATAGGAATAATGTGATCAAGGATAGTCAGCATGGTTTTGTGAAGGGCAGGTCGTGCCTCACAAACCTTATTGAATTCTTTGAGAAGGTGACTAAGGAGGTGGGCGAGGGTAAAGCGGTAGATGTGGTGTATATGGATTTTAGTAAGGTGTTTGATAAGGTTTCCTATGGTAGGCTACTGCAAAAAATATGGAGGTATGGCATTGAGGGTGAGTTGGAGGTTTGGATTAGGAATTGGCTGGCTGGAAGAAGACAGAGGGTAGCAGTTGATGGTAAAGTTTCATCTTGGAGTGCAGTTACCAGCGGTGTTCCGCAAGGATCTGTTTCGGGACCATTGCTGTTTGTCATTTTTATAAATGACCTGGAGGAGGGGCTAGAAGGTTGGGTGAGCAAGCTTGCGGATGATCCAAAAGTCGGTGGAGTTGTTGACAGTGAGGAAGGAGTGGCAGGTTACAGCGGGATTTAGATAAGCTGCAGAGCTGGGCAGAAAGGTGGCAAATGGAGTTCAATGTAGCTAAGTGTGAAGTGATTCACTTTGGTAAGAGTAACAAGAAGATGGAGTACTGGGCTAATGGTCGGATACTTGGTAGTGTGGATGAGCAGAGCGATCTTGGTGTCCATGTAGACAGATCTCTGAAAGTTGCCACCCAGGTAAATATGCTGTGAAGAAGGCATATGGCGTACTGGCTTTTATTGGTAGAGGAATTGAGTTCCGGAGTCCTGAGGTCATGTTGCAGTTGTATAAGACTCTGTTGCGGCCGCATCTGGAGTATTGTGTGCAGTTTTGGTCGCCATACTATAGGAAGGATGTGGAGGCACTGGAACGGGTACAAAGGAGGTTTACCAGGATGTTCCTGGTATGGTAGGAAGATCGTATGAGGAAAGGCTGAGACACTTGTGGCTGTTTTCATTGGAGAAAAGAAGGTTTAGGGGTGACTTGATAAAGGTGTACAAGATGATTAGGGGTTTAGATAGACCATGAGAACCTTTTTCCACGCATGGAGTCAGCTATTACGAGGGGGCATAGCTTTAAATTAAGGGGTGGTAGGTATAGGACAGATGTTAGGGGGAGATTCTTTACTCAGCGAGTCGTGAGTTCATGGAATGCCCTGCCAGTAACAGTGGTGGACTCTCCCTCTTTATGGGCATTTAAACGGGCATTGGATAGGCATATGGAGGATAGTGGGCCAGTGTAGGTTAGGTGGGCTTGGATTGGCGCAACATCGAGGGCCGAAGGGCCTGTACTGCGCTGTATTTTTCTATGTTCTATGTTCTAAAGCAAATGCAATGGTGGCATTTATTTTGAGAGGACTTGAATATAAAAGCAAGAATGTACTTCTGAGGCTCTTTCCAATTCTAGTCAGACCACATTTGGAGTATTGTGCAGAGTTACAGGAAGGATGTACTGACCCTGGAGCGCGTTCAGAGGAGGTTCATGAGACTGGTCTCAGGAATGAAAAACTTAACATTAGAGGAACGTTTGAGGATTCTGGGTTTATACTTGATGGAGTTTAGAAGGATGAGAGGAGATCTAATTGAAACATACAGAATTCTGAATGGTCTGGACAGAGCGGATGTTGGGAAGATATTTCCATTGGTAGGAGAGACTAGGACCTGAGGGCACAGCCTTAGAGTAAAGGGAAGACCTTTTCGAATGGTAATGAGGAGAAACTTCTTCAGCAGAGAGTGGTGAATCTATGGAATTCATTGCCACAGAAGGCTGAGGAGGCCAGGTCATTGAGTATATTTAAGACTGAGAAAGATATGTTCTTGAGTATCAAGGGTTATCATGGGAGAAAGCAGGTCAATGGGATTGATAAACTTGTCAGCTATGTTTGAATGGTGGAGCAGACTCAATGGGCTGAATGGCCTAATTTCTGCTCCTATATCTTACGGTCTGAGTATTCTAATTCTATTTGCCAGCACTTAGCTCATAGCCTTGCATGCCTTGGCATTGTAAGTGGGCATCTAGATACTTCTTAGATGTCACAAAAGGTTTCAATCTCTACCACCTTCACAGATACCAAGTTCTAGATTCCCACCACTGAGAGAAAAGGTTTTTCCTCACATCTCCTCTAATCCTTTACCCCTTACTGTAAATCTATGCCTCCTGGTTAACGATCCCACCATCAAGAGGAATCATTGCTTCCTGTACAACCTGTCAATGCCCCTTATAATTTCATACGTTTCAATCATAGCAACTTGAATACCGATCTGGCTTGAAGGTGGTGGTGGAGGGATGCTTTTCAGACTGGAGGCCTGTGACTAGTGGAGTGCCACAAGGATTGGTGCTGGCTCCACTACTTATTGTCCTTTATATAAATGATTTGAATTAGTACTTAGGAGGTCCAGTTAGTATATTTGCAGATGACTCCAAAATTGGAAGTGCAGTGGACAGCGAAGATTACCTCAGAGTACAACGTGATTTTGATCAGATCCCACCTCCGGCAACTGTCTGTGTGGAGTCTGCGCATTCCCCCCGTGTCTTGCGTAGGTTTCCTCCGGGTGCTCCGGTTTCCTCCCACAGTCCAAAGATGTTCAGGTCAGGTGAATTGGCCATACTAAATTACCCAAGGTGCATTAGTCAGAGGGAAGTAGGTCTGAATGGGTTGCTCTTCGGACCGTCGGTGTGGACATGTTGGGCCGAAGGGCCTGATTCCATACTGTAGAGAGTCTAATCTATTCTAATCAGATGGGCCAAAGGGCTGAGGAGTGGCAGATGGAGTTTAATTCAGATAGGTGCAAGGTGTTGCACTTTGGAAAAACAAATCAGAGCAGGATTTCTATACTTAATGGTAAGGTCCTAGAGCGTGTTGTTGAACAAAGAGACCTTGGAGTGCAGGTTCATAGCTCCTTGAAAGTACAGTCACAGGTAGATGTGACAGTTAAGATGGCATTTGGTATGTTTTCCTTAATTCGTCAGAGCACTGAGTACAGGAGTTGGGAGGTCATGTTGCAACTGTACAGGACATTGGTTAGGCCACTAGTTGGAATATTGCTGGCAATTCTGGTCTCCTTCCTATTGGAAGGGTGTTGTGAAACTTGAAAGGGTTCAGAAAAGATTTACAAGGGTGTTGGTGGATTTGAGCTATAGGGAGAGGTTGAATAGACTGGGACTGTTTTCCCTGGAGCCTCAGAGACTGAGGGGTGACCTTATAGAGGTTTATAAAATCATGAGGGACATGGATAGAATAACCAAAGTCCCCTCCCTGGGGTGGTTGAGCCCAGAACTAGAGGGCATAGGTTTAGGGTGAGAGGGGAAAGATATGAAAGGGACCTAAGGGACAGCTTTTTCACGCAGAGGGTGGTGTGTGTATGGAATGAGCTGCCAGAGGAAATGGTAGAGGGCAACACATTTGCAGCATTTAAAAGGCATCTGGATGGGTATATGCATAGGGTTTAGATGGATACATGCCAATGCAGGCAAATAGGAGTAGATTAGTTTAGGTTATCTGGTCGGCATGGATGAGTTGGACCAAAGGATCTGCTTCTGTGCTGTACTTCTCTATGACTCTTAAAGTCCATGTCCCCTCTCAGTCTTCTCTGCCCTGCTCAAAGTTATCGTGCATTCTGGGAATTTATGCATGTATAGTCTTTAAAACTTGAAAGAATATTTTTAAGTTGGGAGGGTATGCAATATATTGCAAATCTGGGTGCATAGTTATATTGTTGGCTGGGGGTGTTTTCCCTGAGGCTGGGCTGAGCTTATGCTAACCATGTCTCAGCAAATAGGCTGGGGTGTTTTCCCTGGAGTGTAGGAGGCTGAAGGATGATCTTATAGAGGTTTATAAAATCTGAGGGCTGAGCATAGGGAAATTAGACAAGATTTTTTATGTGAATTGGGGGGAGTCAAGAACTCGAGGGCATAGGTTTAGGGTGAGAGGGGAAAGATATAGAAGGGACCCAAGGGGCAACTTCTTCACGCAAAGGGTGATACATGTATGGAATGTGCTGCCAGAGGATGTGATGGAAGCTGGTACAATTACAGCATTTGGATGGGTCTATGAATAGGAAGGGTTTGGAGGGATATGGGCCAAATACTACTGCAAATGAGACTTGATTGGGTTGGGATATCTGGTCAGCATGAACGAGTTGGACCGAAGGGCCTGTTTCCCTGCTGTACATCTGTCCTTCCCTGTTGGTTAGTGTTCTGGGTTCAACTTCCACAGCAGGGAAAGAAGGACGAGGCATTAAACACTGTTCAGTTACGCCTGCTCTTGTGGGGTCTGTCCAACTATGTTCCAACACAGAACTGCGGACGGTCCTTCCAACACGGCGCCATCCGTCTACAGAAAGAGGCGACAGGCGCTATGGAAATGCAAGCCTTCCTGTGCAGGCTGACTCACAGGGCAGGGGTAGACGAGTCCAGCGGCGCAGAAACGGTCAAGGAGCCTGACAGCCCCTTGGTAACTCCTCCCGACTGGAAACGCGGGATAAAATATCTGTGGCGAGCAGGCGGGAGGAGTCGGACAGAGAGAGAGAGAGAGATGTTGACAGCAGGCCGTTCGGGCCGTCTCTCACTGCTGTGTGCTGTTCCACCCCACACAGACTCCATGGCGCGCTCAGCCCACCACCTGCGTCACCGCCGGCCGCCGCCATTTTGTGAGCGAGCGGGAGGAGGTTGGGGGTGTGGGGGGGAGACAAAATGGCGGCCGGCCGGGCGGGCGGCGGGCCTGGAGGGAGCCAGGGACCAACCTGAGAGCATCCAACCGCAGCCAGCACCGACCTCCCTCAACAAGGTAGGCGTTACTCATTAACTTCTCACCAACAGATTCCGAGCCCCTCTCTCGACCAGCTGTCTCTCCCCCCCCGCCCCGATTTATTTTTGTTGTTTATTTGTGTCCCCCCTCCTTTCCTATTATTGTTGCAGTAGACACATGCAGGGAACAAAAATGTCGCCAGTTGGTCACTCATTTTATCTTATTTTTCCAGTTAACCTGTTCAGAGATGCTGGCACCCAGTCCTCCTGGGGTCAGTTGGGACTTGAACTCGGGCCTCCTGGTCCACAGGGAAGGACACTACCACACGTTGCCATGTCACTGATTTCAGATGTAGCATTGTCTTCCCTGAGACCTACTCAAATATTTAAATTTTACCTCGCCCCTCCCTCCTCCTCTTTAATCTCCAGTAATTCCTTTACCCCTTCCTGGTTCCTTCAATCCATCTCTTATAATTACTCTTCTCATTCCCAACCACCCCCATTCCAAACTCCCATCAATTCCCATTGTTCCTCCTGTTCCTGAAGTTTTGCAGTTCTCATTGCTGCTCTACTTCATATGTAGAGCTTAGATTAGAATGGTGCTGGAAAAGCACAATAGATCAGGCAGCATCCGAGGAGCAGGAAAATTGACATTTCGGGCAAAAGCCCTTCATCAGGATGTAGCCTACTTATTCCCATAATCTTTCTCAACCCTTCCCATGTTACCTGTAACTGGCATTAGGTTCACCTTCCATATGTATGCTGATGACAATCCTCCACCATCTGTTGTGTTGTCAGATAGACTCCTATCAATATGCATAAACAAAACATCTGGATGACAACTGGACCATGTACAGTAAGCATTGTATAATGTTGTGATACTGTTATACATTAGTCAAGACATGGAAGAGTTGTTGGAGAGCTGAAAAACCATTACGCAAACCTTAGTTTAAAAAAAGCGATATATTTCTTTCCAGTATTCGTCTAGTGATTGAAACTAATCCACGAAACACATTGACTGTGACTTATATTTGTTCGTATCTCCCTCTCTCTTCTGTGATGTAATTCCCTCCACAAACAGGAACTGATCCAGTTTCTCCAACTTTGAAGTTACACAGTGAATCAGCTTTCTATAAGCTATGGTCAGTGACTTGTTCCATAGCTCTGTGATTCTGTCAGCATCTCAACCTTTCAGTTATTTTCAGTGACACCTCGATGTTCCAGGTATCTGCTCACTTAATCTGTCCCTACCATCCAATTTGTGCATTGATCAGCTACCCATGGTCAAGTCTTTGTGAAGGAGATTGGTAGTGAAAGGTAGGCAGGTTCCTGAATCCACAAATGTGTCTCCAATGAGGAAGACCATCCTGTTGATTTGAGAAAGTGGAGCAGGATGGAGTCCCAATTCAGCCCTCATATCTCAGATGCTAACTCCATGTCCCCAAGCCTCCCAGGCTCCTTTGACATAACTCCATGCCCCACATCATGTATTATGCATACTCACTCTTCCAGTATCCACAAGTACTGAATCAATGAGTCATTGGGAAGTCTGACATTTAAAAAAAAGCCTAGGAAATCATCACTCTAAGCTTTGAAAACCTACTACTGAAATAAAGCAACTGCTGAAATAAAGCCTTATAACTTCAATAAAAAAAGTCAGTCCCATCACAGACATTTGTAGTAACAGTGGTGTCAAGCTACTTCACACTTGTTCATTGTGTCAGTAAACACAAATACACACAAGCATTGAGTAAAGCACACCAAGAAATAATAACGTTTTACAAGGTAAATTAACCCACTTAGACAAAGCTATCACTCTTCTCTGCAGTTATCTAAACATTGCCTGTTGAGTTTAATGGCTCAGGTATTCATGTCAAGCATTCATAATGAAGGAAGCATTCATAATGAAGGAAGCATTCATAATGATTCCTGATGAAGGGCTCTGGCCCGAAACGTCGAATTTCCTGTTCCTTGGATGCTGCCTGACCTGCTGTGCTTTAACCAGCAACACATTTTCAGCTCTGATCTCCAGCATCTGCAGACCTCACTTTTTACTCGAAGCATTCATAATGTGGCAATCTAGCAACTATATTCCTGAAGTAGTTACTACAGAATGTTTCTGCAGATGGCCTCATTATGAATGATTCACTAAGATTCAAGATTGACTCATCAAATTAGTTCATCCAGCAATGTTTACATAACAAAGAGTTGAGCAGTGTGTTTGTTTAAATCACCTACTTAGAACCTGATCTTTCTTTGAAGATCTTTTTGAATAAGTACGCGTTTGGTGACACAAAAATAAAAGTGGACAGTAGCATTTTGGATTTGATACTATGAATAATTAAGTAGGAGAGACATTGTGATTCAAAAGAAATGTTGAATTGTTTTTGGAGGGCATGAATGGGAACCAAGATTTCCCCATGCTCCAAGACTCCTCTGTGGTGCCATAAACCAAGTCTTCTGCACAGGATTGGTGCAGTGTTTGAAATGCCCATCACTACAGTGGATGGTGGGAGGTGGGAGTGCAATATGAAAGATGTTTACCTCAAATCATAGAACCCCAATAGTGTGGAAGCAGCCTTTTGACCCAACACGTCTACACCGACCCTCTGAAGAGTAACATCACCTCCCTCCCCCGAACCCCTTCCTCTATCCTATTACTCTACATTTCCCCTGACTAATGCACCTAACCTACACTTCCCTGAACACTATGGGCAATTTAGCAGGGCCAGTTCACCCAAGCTGCACATCTTTGGACTGTGGGAGGAAACCAGAGTACCCAGAGGAAACCCACGCAGACACGGGGAGAATGTCTGTGTGGAGTTTGCACAATCGCCTGAGGCTGGAATCAAGTCTGGATCCCTGGCGCTGTGAGGTTGCAGTGCAAACCACTGAGTCACTGTGCCACCTGTACTCATATCCTGCACTGGTTGGAAACAGGAATCCAGTAATCAGGTCCCTCTACCATTTTTAAAGGTTCCTGTGCCTTGAAATTCCAGCCCAAGTCCCATTTGTCTATTGTTAGATCAATATGCTAAAAATGGTCTGAAATTGTTAGATCATCATTGACTCAGTTCTAATTTGATTGGGTTACTCATTAATTCTGACAGTATCTGTGAAGAGAGAAATTGAATCAACGTGCTTATATCAGAGAGAATTCTATGCACAGAGAGAGATGAAAACATGGACTCATGATTGCTTGAAGCACTTGGAACAATGAGCATTGATGCATTTTAGGGGAGATTTGAATTATTATTGCCATGTGTACCTCAGTCCAGTGAAGAGTTTTGTTTTGCGTGCAGTACAGGCAGATAATAACATACAAAGATTCATAGGGTGATTGAACAGAGTAAGAAATACATACTTATGGCTGCAAAGAAGGTGCACAAAAAGCAAGATCAACATTTTGCATGAGTCAAAAGTATTGAGGGAAAAGGCAGCCGGAATTGGGAGACCAGGGTTTGTGTGCAGTATAAACACTGACACAGATTAAGTGGGCTGAATTGTGCTAAATATCCAACTGCATTTTCTTATATGGCTGGTGTTTTTTTTTCCGTAGCTTTGATCGTGACTAGTGAACAATGGTACCTCAACTCTCCACCATTAAAGACCCAGGTGAATGGATCCTGGATAGTAGAAGCTTCAGCCTTTGGGAGGTTCTTGACCCATACTCATGCATCAATCATGGTTGTGTACCTTAAGTAATATGCATAAGTGAGAAAAGACCAGTTCTGGAATACGTTATCTCAAGGATGTCCTTCTGAACTTGATGACTTTTCAACAAAGACATAACATTTAAAACTACTGCTCAATGGACACCGTAGTGGGCATTTATACTTGCTGAAATATTTAATGTCTCTTTCTCATTGCCACTGAAAATTGTGCTTGCAGAGACTTGATATGAGAACAGTGACTGTCAAAATAAATACAAGGTGCTGGGAGTACTTGGAAGATCTGTCAGCATCTGAGAAAGAGAAGGCAATTCATGGTTCGAGTGGATACGCTTTGTCAGATGTTGTAGTTGGGTAGGTCCAGTTCCAATCTGTTTAATGTCAGTCTGAAAGGCATTGAGGAACTCTCAAGCCTTTTGATCTTAAATTTCAGAAGTGTGACTCAGTGGCAGTACACTTGTCTCTGAGTCAAAAAGTTGTTAGTTGAGTACCATTTCAAGGGCATTGTATGAGTACGTAAACCAACACAGTACAGTTACTGAGAAAGGTGCTCAATTAATGCAAATTATTTCATTAAATACAAATATAATGAGGAACCTGTTTTATTAACATATTGTTGAAGGTTGTGCCCTGAAATACCTGAACTCACGCTCCAGAGTTTCCTCCGTAAAAACTTCTGGCTCTCAACTCCTTCCTTCTGCTTAAAACCCACTTCTTAGCCAGCCTATTAGTCACCCCACTTAGTAGCTTTTGGCTTTTTTCCTTTGATTATGTCTCCGCAAAGTGCTTTGGATATATTTCTATGTTAAAGGGGCTACATAAATGCAGGATTTTGCTATTACAAGATCTTTGAGCAGAAGAGTGCACATTGACTGACTCAATGCAGTCACACTCTTGACACCTGGAACTCAAAATTATAAGATGCACATTTTCATTATCACATATATAAGCTTGAAAATTGCTACTGGAAAGTTAATGCTTGGTGCATGTTGACTGTTTTGGCTGGTGCTTGGTTTGGGTGGAATAGTGGAAGAATTTCTCTGTGTAGTATTAGGCAAGAACGTTTGAAAGCTGATTGGAGGCAGATGTTCGCAGGTAAAGGGACGGCTGGAAAATGGGAAGCCTTCAGAAACGAGATAACAAGAATCCAGAGGAAGTATGTTCCTGTCAGGGTGAAAGGGAAGGCTGGTAGGTATAGGGAATGCTGGATGACTAAAGAAATAGAGGGTTTGGTTAAGAAAAAGAAGGAAGCATATAGAACATAGAACATAGAAGGATACAGCGCAGTACAGGCCCTTCGGCCCTCGATGTTGCGCCGACCGAATCCTACCTAACCTATACTAGCCCAATAACTTCCAAATGCCTATCCAGTGCCCGCTTAAATGACCATAAAGAAGGAGAGTTCACCACTGATACGGGCAGGGCATTCCATGAACTCACAACCCGCTGTGTGAAGAATCTACCCCTAACATCTGTCCTATACCTACCACCCCTTAATTTAAAGCTATGTCCCCTAGTAACACCTGACTCCATTAGCGGTAAAAGGTTCTTAGTATCTACCCTATCTAAACCCCTAATCATCTTATACACTTCTATCAGATCTCCCCTAAACCTTCTCTTCTCCAATGAGAACAGTCCCAAGTGCCTCAGCCTTTCCTCATAAGATTTTCCTACCATTCCAGGCAACATCCTGGTAAACCTCCTCTGCACTCGTTCTAAAGCTTCCACATCCTTCCTATAGTATGGCGACCAAAACTGCACACAATACTCCAGATGAGGCCTCACCAGAGTCTTATACAACTGCAACATGACCTCAGGACTCCGGAACTCAATTCCTCTGCCAATAAAGCCCAGTACACCATATGCCTTCCTCACAGCACTATTTACCTGGGTGGCAGGTATAGACAGAATAGATCGAGTGAATCCTTACAAGAGTATAAAGGCAGTAGGAGTATACTTAAGAGGGAAATCAGGAGGGCAAAACGGGACATGAGATAGCTTTGGCAAATAGAATTCAGGAGAATCCAAAGGGTTTTTACAAATATATTAAGGACAAAAAGATAACTAGGGAGAGAATAGGGCCCCTCAAAGATCAGCAAGGCGGCCTTTGTATGGAGCCACAGAAAATGGGGGAGATACTAAATGAAAATTTGCATCAGTATTTACTGTGGAAAAGGATATGGAAGATATAGACTGTGGGGAAATAGATGGTGACATCTTGCAAAATGTCCAGATTACAGAGGAGGAAGTGCTGGATGTCTTGAAACGGTTAAAGGTGGATAAATCCCCAGGACCTGATCAGGTGTCCCCGAGAACTCTGTGGGAAGCTAGAGAAGTGATTGCTGGGCCTCTTGCTGAGATATTTGTATCATCGATAGTCACAGGTGAGGTGCCGGAAGACTGGAGGTTGGCAAACGCAGTGCCACTGTTTAAGAAGGGCGGTAAAAACAAGCCAGGAAGCTACAGACCAGTGAGCCTGACCTTAGTAGTGGGCAAGTTGTTGGAGGAAATCCTGAGGGACAGGATGTACATGTATTTGGAAAGGCAAGGACTGATTCGGGTGCATGCATTTGGAAAGGCAAGGACTGATTCGGGTTCATGCATTTGGAAAGGCAAGGACTGATTTGGGATAGTCAACATGGCTTTGTGCGTGGGAAATCATGTCTCACAAACTTGATTGAGTTTTTTGAAGAAGTAACAAAAAAGATTGATGAGGGCAGAGCAGTAGATGTGATCTATATGGGCTTCAGTAAGGCGTTCGACAAGGTTCCCCATGGGAGACTGATTAGCAAGGTTAGATCTCATGGAATACAGGGAGAACTAGCCATTTGAATTGGGAACTGGCTCAAAGGTAGAAGACAGAGGGTGGTGGAGGAGGGTTGTTTTTCAGACTGGAGGCCTGTGACCAGTGGAGTGCCACAAGGATCGGTGCTGGGTCCTCTACTTTTTGTCATTTACATGATTTGGATGCGAGCATGAGAGGTACAGTTAGTAAGTTTGCAGATGACACCAAAATTGGAGGTGTAGTGGACAGCGAAGAGGGTTACCTCAGATTACAACAGGATCTGGACCAGATGGGCCAATGGGCTGAGAAGTGGCAATTGGAGTTTAATTCAGATCAATGCGAGGTGCTGCATTTTGGGAAAGCAAATCTTCACAGGACTTAAACACTTAATGGTAAGGTCCTAGGGAGTGTTGCTGAACAAAGAGACCTTGGAGTGCAGGTTCATTGCTCCTTGAAAGTAGAGTCGTGTGTAGATAGCATAGTGAAGAAGGCGTTTGGTATGCTTTCCTTTATTAGTCAGAGTATTGACTACAGGAGTTGGGAGGTCATGTTGTGGTTGTACAGGACATTGGTTAGGCCACTGTTGGAATATTGCGTGCAATTCTGCTCTCCTTCTTATCGGAAAGATGTTGTGAAACTTGAAAGGGTTCAGAAAAGATTTACAAGGATGTTGCCAGGGTTGGAGGATCTGAGCTACAGGGAGAGGCTGAACAAGCTGGGGCTGTTTTCCCTGGAGTGTCGGAGGCTGAGGGGTGACCTTATAGAGGTTTACAAAATTATGAGGAGCATGGAAATGATAAATAGACAAAGTCTTTTCTCTGGGGTTGGGGAGTCCAGAACTAGAGGGCATAGGTTGAGGGGAAAGATATAAAAGAGACCTAAGGGGCAACGTTTTCACACAGAGGGTGCAACGTGTATGGAATGAGCTGCCAGAGGAAGTGGTGGAGGCTGGTACAGTTGCAACATTTAAAAGGCATTTGGATGGGTATATGAATAGGAAGGGTTTGGAGGGATATGGGCCGGGTGCTGGCAGGTGGGACTAGATTGGGTTAGGATATCTGGTTGGCATGGACGGGTTGGTCCGAAGGGTCTGTTTCCTTGCTGTACATCTCTGTGACTCAATGACTCTAGTGAATGTAGTGATGTTTCTCCAGAATTGCAAAGAGAAACAATCATAGTTGAATACTAAATTTTGGAAATTACTGTAAGTTCTTAGTACCAGTCTTTCTTTGTCCAACTTAGTGCACACTTTGTACTTGTATTGACAGTTGTAGAAGTCTCTTTCCCACATGTATTAGACTTTTCTTCTCTGTGGCAATCTCTTACAGTCTCAACGTGCCACAACATAGTTCAGACTTAAAATCTAGCTTACTTCTCCCGGGGAGCCAATTTTCATTTAACCTCCACTTGAACTCTCCTGCTATAATTCAACAAGGTGCTCTGCTCACAATGTTGAGATGCTTTTTAAGATGCAATCATTCTTTTTGTAGAGATAATGGGTTTGAAAGACTTCCACCAACAACATTTCTAAAGTTAGTCTGAAAGAGATATTTTCCTATGCTCAGCCTAATATCTGAGGGCTGCACCTTGAAGATTATTTTGGTATTAAAAACGTGTAACAGCAGTCCTATACATAGGGAGTGATGGCTACTCTTTGGTATTGATCTTCCATTCACATTATTTCATGGTCAAATAAGGGGGACTTAAGTTTTCAACAAATTTGTTTCTCTTGATTATACAGCATATCTGCTCACAATTACATAGCATTGGGTTAACTTGTTAAAATAAAGCAGGGATTGACTCTAGTTCTCCAGTAGTGGTCATTTAGATAGTGTGGTCGAAGTGAGCTTTGTCAGATCGAAGACTCCCAAAGCCAAATTTCTTCTCAATTAAAATGACACCAGTGTACAATTGGGTGCAGCGCTGTGGTAGAAAGGGAGTTTTGGTGCTTTGGAGACCTGGGGGTAGGCAAGGAGCCTCAACACTATTTATCCTAATCTTAAAATCACGTGGATAATCAGTTTAAAGTTTGAGAGGTCAGTTACAAGTAAAGTATATTTCTGGGTAAATTTTATTCATAGAATTGTCGAATTTCAGTACAGAAGGAGGCCATTTGACCCATCGTGTCTTACCAGCTTCGGAAAGAGCTACTCAGCTAGTTCCATTTTCCATTCCCATGTCCATAGCCCTCTTAATTCATCACTTTCAAATTTATATCTAGCTCACTTTTGAAACCCATTGGATCCACCTCCCACCAGTCTCCCACGCAGCACATTCCAAATCCAAACAACTGCGTGAAGAAAATTCTCATCTCAATCTGATCTCTTTTGCTGACAATCTTGAAATTGTGACCTCTAGTTACTGACACACCAACTATTAGAAACAGAATGTCCTTCTTTATCCTGTCAAAATTGCTCATAATTTTGAACACCTCAATGAGATCACCTCTTAATCTCTGCTCCACGAAGAATTCGCTCAATTTCTCTAACCTTTCTTAGTATCTAAAATCTCTCATTCCTGGTATTGATCTAGCAAATATCCTTTATCCAAGGCTTCCTTTAAATAAAGTGTCCAGAATATAACACCTTACTCAAATGTCGTCTGACTAATGATTTGTACAGGTGTAGCATCACTTCCTTGCTTTTATAATCTATGTTTCTATATATAAACCCAAGGATCCTATAAGCTTTAATGGTTGTTTCAACTTGCCTGCCTACTTTCAGAGAATCATGTAGATTTACCCTGAGATTCCTCTGCTCCTGTACTCTTCCATAAGTTGTACCATTGAGCCTGTATTGTCATCTGTGTTTATTCTGTTAAAATGCATTACCTCCCATTTCTCTACATTGAATTTCATCTGCCTATTTGGCCAATATGTCAGTATCTCTCTAAAATTGCTCAGTGTTATCCTCATAATTCCCTATTTCTCCTAACTGAATGTCATCTGCAAATTTAGAGATTTTGCCCTCAATGCGCATCTCCAAATAGTTTATATAAATCAGAAAAGGCAAAAGTCCTGACACTGATCTCTGGGGAACATTACTTTCAACTCATCTCCAGTCTGAGAAATGTCAATCTATACTTACCCTCTGTTTCCTATCTTTTAGCCAACTTCTAATCCATACTGCCAAGGACCAATCAATCTCATACATTTCTAATTTGCAAACCAACCTGCCATTTGGTACTGTATAAATTGTTTTCTGAAATTCCAAATATACAGCATCTATAGCAATACTCTCATCCATTGCCTGTGTTCCCTCACCACAATCACTTGATGAAGGAGCAGCAATCTGAAAGCTAGTGCTTCCAAATAAACCTGTTGACTATAGCCTGGTGTTGTGTGATTTTTAACTTTGTACTCCTTACCTCATCAAGTAACTCAATTAAATTTGTCAGACCAGACCTGACCTACCCTTGACAAAGCCATGTGGACTGTCTAGTATTAACTTATTTTTATCTAAGGGTATAGTTACCTTATTCTATATTATGGCTTCTATCAGTTTTCCTTTTATTGATGTCAAGCTGACAGGACTGTAGTTTCCTGGGTTAACCTTTACCCCTTTCTTCAATAGTGTCACGTTGCAATTCTCCAGTTCCTTGTGACTAATCGTGTGTTAAAGAGGCCTTGAAAGTTTATGCCAAACCTTCACAATTGCTTCCTTGCCTCTCAGCAATATAGGATGCACCCCATTCAGCCCTGGCCCCTTCTCCACCTGGAATGCTGCTAGCCTTTTTCGCACCTCTTCTTTGTTAATCACTATACTGCTCAATTGTTCAACACCCACATTTTCAACTGGGCTATTGTCATTGTCTTCTAATTTGGCAAAGGTGATAGGTTTTTTAAAACCAAGAGTCTTTGTTCAAAATATCGCTGTGCTTTCACTTTCATCAAATAACGTCACCCCAAATGCAAAAGGCTTGTTAATCATTTTGTGCTGTTCAAGTGCTGAAGTAACATAGAACATAGAACAATACAGCACAGAACAGGCCCTTCGGCCCTCAATGTTGCGCCGACCTGTGAACTATTCTCAGCTCGTCACCCTACACTATCCCAAAATCATCCATGTGCTTATCTAAGGTTTGTTTAAATCTCCTTAATGTGGCTGAGTTAACTACATTGGCAGGTAGGGCATTCCACGCCCTTACCACTCTCTGAGTAAAGAACCTGTCTCTGACATCTGTCTTAAATCTATCACCCCTCAATTTGTAGTTATGCCCCCGGTACATGCTGACGTCATCATTCTCGGAAAAAGACTTTCACTGTCTACCCTATCTAATCCTCTGATCATCTTGTATGTCTCTATCAAATCCCCTTTTAGCCTTCTTCTTTCCAATGAGAACAGACCCAAGTCTCTCGGCCTTTCCTCATAAGACCTTCCCTCCAGACCAGCAACATCCTGGTAAATCTCCTCTGCACTTTTTCCAATGCTTCCACATCCTTCCCGAAATATGGCAATCAGAACTGTACACAATATTCCAAGTGTGGCCACACCAGCGTTTTGTACAGTTGCAGCATGATTAGATTACTTACAGTGTGGAAACAGGCCCTTCGGCCCAACAAGTCCACACCGACCCGCTGAAGCGCAACCCACCCATACCCCTACATTTGCCCCTTACCTAATACTACGGGCAATTTAGCATGGCCAATTCACCTGACCCGCACATCTTTGGACTGTGGGAGGAAACCGGAGCACCCGGAGGAAACCCACGCAGACACGGGGAGAATGTGCAAACTCCACACAGTCAGTCGCCTGAGTTGGGAATTGAACCCGGGTCTCAGGCGCTGTGAGGCAGCAGTGCTAACCACTGTGCCACCGAGCCGCATGATATTGCGGCTCCGGAACTCAATCCCTCTACGAATGAAACCTAACATACCATATGCCTTCTTAACAGCACTATCCACCTAGATGGCAACTTTCAGGGATCTATGTACACGGACTCCAAGATCCCTCTGCACATCGACACCACCAAGAATCTTTCCATTGACCCAGTACTCTGCCTTCCTGTTATTCTTCCCAAAGTGCATCACCTCACATTTAGCTGCACTGAACTCCATTTGCCACTTCTCAGCCCAATTCTGCAGTTTATCCAAGTCCCCCTGCAACCTGGAACATTCTTCCACACTATCCACTACTCCACCGACTTTAGTGTCGTCTGCAAATTTACTAATCCATCCACCTATACCTGCGCCTAAGTCATTTATAAAAATGACAGACAGCAATGGTCCCAAAACAGATCCTTGAGGCACACCACTAGTTACCGGACTCCAGGTTGAATATTTTCCATCAATCACCACTTGCTGCCTTCTTTCAGAAAGCCAGTTTCTAATCCAAACTGCTAAATCACCCTCAATTCCATGTCTCTGCATTTTCTCCAACAGCCTATCATGTGGAACCTTATCAAAGGTTTTACTGAAGTCCATGTATACCACGTCAACTGCCTTACCCTCATCTACATGCTTGGTCACCTTCTCAAAACACTCAATGAGGTTTGTGAGGCACGACCTGCCCTTGACGAAACCATGTTGACTATCTGAAATCAAATTGTTGCTTGCTAGATGATTGTAAATCTTATCTCTCATAATCCTTTCCAAAACTTTTCCTACAACAGAAGTAAGGCTCACTGGTCTATAATTACCTGGGTCATCTCTACTGCCCTTTTTGAACAAGGGCACAACATTTTCAATCCTCTAGTCCTCTGGTACCAAACCTGTAGACAATGACGACTCAATTTTCAAAGCCAAAGGCTCTGCTATCTCCTCCCTAGCTTCCCAGAGAATTCTCGGATAAATCCCATCTGGCTGAGGGGACTTATCTACTTTCACACCTAGAATTGATAACACCTGTTCGTAACTAACTTCGATCCTTTCTAGTCTAATATCTCGTACCTCATTCTTCTCCTCTACAATATTCTCCTTTTCCTGAGTGAAAACCGATGAGAAATGTTCGTTTAGCACCTCTCCAATCTCCACAGGGTCCACCTTCAACTTCGCACTTCTGTCTTTGATTGGCCCTATTACTAGCCTGACCATCCTTTTATTCCTCACATAACTATAGAAAGCTTTAGGGTTCTCCTTTATTCTATTTGCTAAAGACTGCTCGTGTCCTCTCTTTGTTCTTCAACCCAAGCTGATAAATGAAAGCTGTAGAGGCAGGAGTGCTACGGTTTATTGGGTATTCTGTCCTGGATTTGTATCTAGTATTAGAGGAACTTTTGAGTACAGAGCCAGCTGACATCTATTGGCATGTTATTTACAACATAATCCCCTCTTCAAATGGAGGCACCAAGAGGTTTGCTAAGAGGGTTAGAGTTATAGTAATACTGAATGCACCTATTTTATTTGTTTCACTTTAGCTGATTTTCCAATTGCTCTCAGACAGCCTGACTGTAGGAAAAATCTACATTAATAAGGGAAGTTTCATAAACGCAAGGTATCCCACAACACATCCCAACTAGTAAAGTACTTTTAAAGTCTAGTAGTTGTTATTCTGTCAGAATGCAGCAGCTGTTTGCATACCTGGATGATCTGTTTGGGTGATATTGGTAAACAGATAGAAATTGACCAGGATACCAGGGAGGACTGCCAGATCTTCTACACATTGGGCTGTAGGATCTTTTACCCATAACTAAGAAGGTTGATGGGACTTTGGTTCAAATTTTAATCTGACAGCTCAAACCTTTAGCAGTATACAGTACTATCTATGTACTCAACTCTCTGCGGTAGAATTTAGGCAACTTTGCCTCTAATTTTAAGGCAAATATCTAACACTCCACTAAGGCTACGTTTTGTTTCTACTGTATTAAAGATGCAATAGTTGTTGAGTTAAGCTAATCCAACATTAGGCAGTAATAGATTGAAAAATTTCATTTAGACTTAATACTTTGCAGTATTCTGTGAAGAGAGTTTATATACATATTTCAGTTTAAAATTATTTTATTGAAGTTAGATAACCTCCCCTTTTAAGTGTGACATGCAAAGATTGGCCACTTACTCTTGAAATCTAAAACCATATTCAATCAAACGGCATTAGTTAGTTTAATACGTATGAAAGGAGAGTGAAAATGAAACTGTCATTTGGAGCTCATTACAATTCGGAGTGTTAGGAACTTTTCTACAGATAAATTTGTTTCGGCATGGTTCTTCCTGTACTCTGAGGGTGATGGTTGTGTTGCACTGTATTGTAAAGTGAAATTCACAACAATAGTGCATTTCTAGAATCACTGGACCCACTGGACAGAAGTAAGTGCTTATCCTTCTGTCTTCAGTCTGCATATCTCAGCACCTTTTTGCAGTTTATAGTTTTTGAACGTTAATTTTGAATGAGATATCACAGGTTGACCAACTGATCTCGCTCATTGTGTTTTCGCTCCAAAGCTTTGTGAGAGTCCCACACACTGCTTTATCCCCACATTTTTCCCCTTCAAGTGCTTATCCAGTCCCTTTTTGAAAGTTACTGTTGAACCTGCTTTCACTTTCCCTTCAGGCATTAAATTCCAGATCTTAACAACTCGCTTAGTAACTTATCAAATAAGAACCAAAAGAACCGCAGATGCTGTAAATAAGACACAAAAGTAGAAATTGCTGGAAAAGCTCAGCAGGCCTGGCAGCATCTGTGGAGAGAAATCAGATTTAACATTATGGGTTGGGTGACCCTTCCTCAGAACTCCAGTTTCGCTTAGTAACTTGTGAAGTCTCAGTTTCTATAAGCAACCTTTGTGAATCTTGGGCTTTGACTGATCTTATGATCATCTGTTCCTGTACTTTCTATGGTGTCCTCCCATGGTCAAGCGGGCTCATACAGGTTTGGTAAGGTAGGGGAGGAAAGGCAGCAGGTGACTGGGGCCATAAAACTCATGAGGAGTTAACAGCCTGAAGAAAAGACAGGATAGTGATTTAAAAATTGTTTGCTGGAGTGTAGTTTCCTGTGTTAATGGATTTTTCACTAGTATAGTTAGACCTCATGATGAAGTGAAACCTCATACGAAAACTGTAGTAGATATTACACTTTAAAGTAAGTGTCTTTAACATCCAGGGTATGGTTAAGTACGATCCAAAGTTACAGCTGACTCATGGTGACGACTCAGTGTATTACAAGGTGTTGTGCTGAATCACATGGTGCGGTAAAGTGTCATTGAGTTGTGCAGCACCGAAACAGACTCTTTGGTCCAATATAAAACCATTATCAATCCAATAGCATTAGTTAGTTTAATAAGTATGAAAGGAGAGTGAAAATGAAACTGTCATTTGGAGCTCATTACAATTCGGACTGTTTGGAACTTTTCTACAGATAAATTTGTTTCGGCATGGTTCTCCCTGTACTCTGAGGGTGACGATTGTGTTGCACTGTATTGTAAAGTGCAATTCACAACAATAGTGCATTTCTAGAATCATTGTGCCCACTGGACAGAAGTAAGTGCTTATCCTTCTATCTTCAGTCTGCATATCTCAGCACCTTTTTGCAGTTTATAGTTTTTGAATGTTAATTGTGTTTGAGATAGCACAGGGAGACCAACTGACCCATTGTGTTTTTGTCCCAGATCTTTGAGAGAGCTAATTAGTCCCAAACACTGCTTTATCCCATGCTTATCCAGTCCCCTAGTCCATGCTGACCAGATATCCTAAATTAATCTAGTCCCACCTGCCAGCATTTGGCCCATTTCCCTCTAAACCCTTGCTATTCATGTATCCATCTAGATGCCTTTTAAATGTTGTAATTGTACCAGCCCCCACCATTTCTGGCAGTTCAGTCCATAGTTGCACCACCCTCTGCGTGAAAACATTGCCCCCGAGTCTCTTTTATATCTTTCCCCTCTCACCTTAAACCTATGTCCTCTAGTTTTGGACTTCCCTATTCTGGGGAAAAGACCTTGGCTATTCTCCCTTTTCCATGCCCCTCATGATTTTATAAATCTCTATGAGGTCACCCTTCAGCCTCTGATGTTTCAGGGAATACAGCCCTAGCATATTCAGTCTCTCCCAATAGCTCAAACCCTCCAACCCCGGCAACATCATTGTAAATCTTTTGGGCACCCTTTCAAGTCGAACAACATTTTTCCTTTCGCAGGGAAACCAGAATAGAGTGCAGTATTCCAAATGTGGCCTAGCCAATGTCCTGTACAGTCACAGCATGACAGCCCAACTTCATTCAATGCACTGACCAATAAAGACAAGCACACCACATGCCTTCTTCACTATCCTGACTACTTGTGACTCCACTTTCAAGGAACTATGAACTTGCACTCCAAGATCTCATTTGGCAACTCCCCAGACCTGACCATGAAGTGTATGATTTGTCCTACCAAAATGCAACACCTCACATTTATCGAAACAAAAATCCAATTGCCACTCCTTGACTCATTGGCCCATCTGATAGGTCCTGCTGTACTTTGAGCTAACCTTCGTCACTGTCCAATTTTGGTGTCGTCTGCAAACTTACTAACCATACCCCCTATATTCACACCCAAATCATTTATATAAATGATGGAAAATAGTGGACCCAGCACTGATCTTTATGGCATACCACTGGTCACACGCCTCCATTCTGAAAAATAACCCCCCACCACCACCCTCTGTCTTCTACCCGCGAGCCAGTTCTGTAAGCAGGTAGCTAGCTCTCCCTGTATCCCATGTGATCTAACCTTGCTAACCAGTCCATCATGGGAATCTTGTCAAATTCCACATAGATAATGTCCACCTCTCTGCCTTCATCAGTCTTATAGCGCCATAGAATAATAGAGATGTACAGTACAGAAACAGACCCTTTGGTCCAACTTGTCCATGCTGACCAGATATCCCAACCCAAGTCCCACCTGTCAGCACCTGGCCCATATCCCTCGAAACGCTTCCTATTTATATAGCCATCTAGATGACTCTTAAATGTTGCAATTGTACTGGCGTCCACCACTTCCTCTGGCAGCCCATTCCATACACGTACCATCTTCTGAATGAAAAATTTGCCTCTTCAGTCTCTTTCATATCTTTCCCCTCTCACCCTAAACTCATGCCGTCTATTTCTGGACTCTCCCACCCCAGGGGAAAGACTTTGTCTATTTATTCTATCTATGCCCCTCATGATTTTATAAACTTCTATAAGGTCACCCCTCAGTCTTCGACGCTCCAGGGAAAACAGCCCCAGCCTATTCAACCTCTTATAGCTCAAATCCTCCAACTCTGGCGACATCCTTGTAAATCTTTTCTTCTTTGTCACTTCTTCAAAAATACTAAATCAGATTAGTGAGACATGACTTCCTACACACAAAGCAATGTTGAATGTCTCTAATCAGTCCTTGCTTTTCCAAATATATGTACATCCTGTCCTCGGAATTCCCTCCAACAACTTACCCACCACTGACATCACACTCACCGGTCTATAGTTTCCTGCTTTTACTTTCCACCTTCTTAAATAATGACACTACATTAGCCACCCTCCCAGTCTTCTGGCACCTCACTTGTGGCTATTGATGATGCAAATATCTCAGCAAAGAGCAATCACTTCCCTACCTTCCCTCCAAATTCTGGGATATACTTGATCAGACCCTGGGGATTTATCTGCCTTTATGCATTTTAAGACATCCAGCACCACCTTTTCAAGATATCATTATTTATTTCACTAAGTTCTCACGCCTTCATATCCTTCTCCATAGTAAATAGTGACTTGAAATACTCGTTTAGTATTTTGCCCATGCTGTTCCACACACAAATGACCTTGTTGATTTTTAAGGGGCCCGATTCTCACCCTAGTTATTTTTGCCTTTAGTGTATTTGTAGATTCTCTTTGGATTCTTACTAACCCTATTTGCTAAAGATATCCCATGTCCCTTTTTGACCTCCTGTTTCCCTCTTGAGTATACCCCTACTGACCTAAGACTCCTCAAAGGATTCACTCAATCCCAGATGTTTATATCTGTCTTATGCCTCCTCCCTTTTCTTGTAATCAAATAAATGTGGGAGCATTAGTAAGGTTGGGCAAATTTAACATCAACCAAAGTTCTTTGTAAGAATCAAAATCAGAATTCAGCTTATTGTACATGTGATAGACAAGCAAGAGGTTGGAAGAACACAGCAAGCCAGGCAGCATAAGGAGGTGGAGAAGTCAATGTTTTGGGTGTAACCCTTCTTCAGGACGGGGGGGTGAGTATGGGGGGCACTGCAGATAAAGGGGCTGGCGGGGCAGGGTAATGAGGTGGGGATAGGTGAAGACAGGTAAAGGGTGCCACTTGGTTGGTCAGTGGGAGGAATGAATCCATTGTGTTGGTGGAAGGGAGGGGGAGGAACTGGGAAGGGAGTTGGGAGGATGGGGAAGGAGGTTATTTGAAATTGGGTCCTCCAGGCTGTAGGCTGCCCAGGCGGAAGATGAGATATTGTTCCTCTAATTTCTGGTTTGGTTCGTTGTGGCAATGGAGGTGGCCAAGGATGGTCATGTCAGAAAGGGAATTGAAATGGGCGGTGACTGGGAGGTCCGATCGGCCCCTGCAGGCCTGGCTGAGATGCTCGGTAAGCCGTTCTCTAAGTTTGTGTTCAGTCTCCCGATGTAGAGAAGACCACATCGAGTGCACTTGATGCAGTAAATTCAGTTGGAAGAGAAGCAGGTGAACCTCTGCCTCACCTGGAAGGACAGTTTGGGGACCTAGATGGAGGTGAGGCGGATGACATACTCGGCAGGTTTTGCATCTCTTCAGGTTGCAAGGGAAGGGACCTGGGGGTTCGGAGGGATTGGTGGGGAGAGTGGAGCAAACCAAGGACTGTTGAAGGGAGTGGTTCTTGTAGAAGGCACAGAGGGTGGGGAGGGGAAGATGTTCTTGGTGGTGGGGTCTAGTTGGAATTGGCGGAAGTGTTTAAAGATGATGCATTGGATGTGGAGATGGTGGGGTGGTAGCTGAGGACAAGGGAGACTCTGTTGTTATTGTGTTTGGAGGGGTGCTGATTTAGAGCAGTGGAACAGGGAATGGAGGTGGTGCGCTGAGGGCTGTCGGAATGGCAGAGGGGGGGAAAGCACGTTGTTTGAAATAGGTGGACTTCTAAAATGCTTGGGAGTGGAATGTTTTCCTGATCGAGCATATGCTGCAGAGATGGAGCAGTTGGGAGAACAGGATTGAGTTCTTGCAGGATACAGGGTGGGAGAAGGTGTAGTCCAGGTAATTATGGTGGTCTATAGGTTTGTAGTAAATGTCTGTCTGGAGACTGTCACCACAGATGGAAATGGAGAGGTCAAGAAAGGGGAGGGAGGTGTCTGAGATGGACCAAGTGAATTTGAGGGCAGGGTAGAAGTTATAGGTGAAGTCGATGAATGCTTCCAGTTCAGCCTGGATCAGGACGCTGCACCGATGCAGTCATCAATGTAATGGCAGAAGAGTTGGGGTACAGTGCCTGTGTCGGTACTGAAGGGGGACTGTTCGATGTAGCTAATAAAGAGGTAGGTGTATCTGGGGCCCACCCGGGTGCCCATGGCCACTCCCTTGATTTGGAAGAAATGGGAGAAGTTAAAAGAAAGACTATTGAGGGTGACGACCAGATTGACAAGGCAGAGCAGGGTATTGGTGGAGGAGGACTGGATGGGGCTATTGGAGAGGAAGAAGCGGAGGGCCTGATTGGTATTGCATATGTTGGTGGGAAGTGTCTGAACCAAGGGGGAAGAGGATAGAGTTGAGGTAGGACGAAATGAATTCAGTGGGGCAGGAGCATGCTAAGACAATAGATTGGCCAGGGTAGTTGGGGATCTTGGAGACCAGGAAGATCCGGGCAGTATGTGGCTGGGGGACTATGAGTTTGGAGGTAGTGGAGGGGAGATTACCAGAGGCAGTGAGGGCACAGACAGTGAGTTCGATTTTGGCCTGATGGGTCGTGGTGGGGTCACAGGCAAGAGGGAGGTAGGACATGGTGTCAGAGAGTTGGCATTTGGTCTTTGCAACATCGAGGTCCATTCTCCAGACTACCACTGCCCCACCTTTGTCAGTGGGTTTGATGGTGTTGCGGAGTGAGTGGAGTGCTGCACATTCAGAGGGGGTGAGGTTGGAGTTGGTAGGCAGGTGGAAAATTGAGGCAGCTGATGTCACGTTGGCAGTCAGCAATGAAGGCGTCTATGGTGAGTACAAGGCTGGCAGGTAGTGACCAAGTGTAAAAGGCAGGCTGGAGGCAGGATAAGGGGTCCTTTGAGGGGGGATACATAGAACATTACAGTGCCGTACACGCCTTTCGGCATTCGATGTTGCACTGACCTGTGAAACCAATCTGAAGCCCACTAACCTACACAATTCCATTATCAGCCATATGTTTATCCACTGACTATTTAAATGGCCTTAAGTCTACTACTGTTGCAAGCAGGGCTTTCCATGCCCTTACTACTCTCTGAATAAAGAAACTACCTCTGACGTCTGTCCTATATCTATCATCCCTCAATTTAAAGCTATATCCCCTTGTGCTAGCCATCACCATCTGAGGAAAAAGGCTCTCAATGTCCACTTTGTCTAATCCTCTGATCATCTTGTATGTCTCTATTAAATCACCTCTTAACCTTCTCTCTAACAAAAACAGCCTCAAATTCCTCAGCCTTTCCTCCTAGTACCTTCTCTCCATACCAGGCAACATCCTGATAAATCTCCTCTATCAACTTGGGTGGCACCCTTTGGGGATCTATGCACGTGGACACAGAGATCTCTCTGCTCATCCACATTACCAAAAATCTTACTATTAGCCCAATACTCTGTATTCCTGTCACTCCTTCCAAAGTGAATCACCTCTCACTTTTCTGCATTAAACTCCATTTGCCACTTCTCAGCCCAGCTCTGCAGCTTATCTGTGTCCCTCTGTAGAATGCAACATCCTTCCACACTATCCACAACTCCACCGACTTTAGTGTCATCTGCAAATTTATTAACCCATCCTTCTACGCCCTCATCCAGGTCAGTTTAAAAGTGACAAACAGCAGTGGCTCCAAAACAGATCCTTGTAGTACACCACTACTAACACCCTCCGGTCTCTCTGCTCCTGTACCAGTTTTGAATTGTACCCTTCATTTATTTTTTTTAGCTGTGTCTTCCCCATCTTGCCTGTCAAAACAAGATAACTTCTCTGCATGAAATTTCATCTTCTACTTGCCCACCCAGCCCATCAGCATATCTACCTTCTTTTGAAGTTCTACATGAGTTTTCCCCACAGTGTTTCCAAGTTTTGTGCAATAGACAGATTTTGAAATTGTGCCTCTATACTCAAGTCTAAGTTTCAAAATGCCTGGTTTAGCCCGTGAAGATGGCGAGAGGGAAATCGAATCGTTGATAAGGGAATGGAATTACTCCCTAACTTGCACTGACCTCATCATTATACCCTTTTTCTTTCCTTTGTGCCCTGAATCTCTCCCTTCTCTTGTGGTAATGTTTCGCAAAAGCTCACTCATGCAGTCATACGACATGTGTGAGCCGATTGTATCTGATCACAGAAATAAATTTTAGAGCATATTTAATAAAGTCTTGAATGAATGGCTACAAGTGCTCTTTTCCAGCAGGGTCAAACAATAAAGGCTAGCTGTGGGAACTCTGCTTAGTGCTTATCCCTTGCTATCCCAATGCTAACCAACCTTCCTAGCTATGATCAACTAATTCATGCAGAAAGGACAGTTCTGGTTTTTATTTGTGACATTCCAACAAAACAAACCTAGTTTCTTGCCTGCTGAATAATTTTGGAAAATTTTCAATATTTTTCAGAAGAGTCATTGTGGGAATACTGCCTTTGGCAAAACACTTTGCTGAAATCTGGGCGATATTGGCAGCATTGGCATGACCATGGCAGAAGAGCACAAGGACAAACAGCAAAGTCAGAAAAAAGTCAGCCAGACTTATCACAGCTCAGCGCATTCCCAGTCTCTGCTGGATGGACTAGTTGCACTTCGGAACAGTGCAAGTTTATTTGATGTCACCCTAATTGTAGAGGGGAAGTCCATTGAGGCTCACCGCATACTCCTGGCAGCATCATGTGACTATTTTAGGTATTCTACCTCTCTTGTGTGTTGGCAGAGATATGTTGATATGTGTTGTAAGGGGAATGCTTTGTCGTGAGGGTTATGTGGGAATATTTCAATGTATTTGGGAGTGAATGTGTGCATTTTGGGTTTGTGTGCGTTTTGGGTTTGTGTGCACTTCAATGCTTGGGAGTATGCATGTCTTTTAGGGAGTACGTGTACTTTTGAGATTGTGATTGTATGTTTGGGATTGTATACGTTTGTTGGGTTTGTTTTTAGATGTTGTGTGCAAGCATGTAGGGATATTTGTATATATTTGGGACTGTGTGCTTGTTCAGCTGAATGTGTATTTTTTTCATCTCCTGGAGGTCATGCACATCTGTGTATGTGTGTGTTTGTGTGTTGTGTGTGGGTGGGGAAGTGGCAATGTCCTTGGATTCATAACAACAGAAGCCGAGTCTAATACTTTTGAGAGACGGCAAGAGAATGAGGTTGCGAAATATAATAACCATAATTGCATGGTGGAGCAGACTCAGTGGGCCGAATGGCCGAATTCTGTTTCTATATCTTATGGTTTTATGGGGTATTTGTCTAATTTTGGGAGTATGTATTTGGCGGTGGCTGGTGTCTGGTAGCTGCTGTATATGTCTGCCTTTGGGGAACTTTACACATAGTTTTAAGGGCTTGTGCATGTTTATGTCTATGCATGTATTGGGATGAGTGAATGTATTTTGCGATTTATATATTCATGTACTTGAGTGTGTCTCTGTATATTTAAGGCACAAAATATGTGTATATTTTTGGAATTGTATTTGTGGTTGTGCAATTTTATACTTATTGTTCTGTCAAATCATAGTGTGGTAAGAAAAAACATTGTTTCCCATTCATTTATTCTTTGTGTGTCTTGATTGGTGATGCTTGATTCCAAGTCTTTGTCTAAAATCATGTGAACATCAACTGAATGTCATCCTGACTCCACCTCAGCCATAGTTTGACTGTAATCCTTTATCTACACTGTCATCTGTGCTGCTACTTGTTCTGCCACAGGCTGTGTGATTTGTGATGCTCCTGCCATCTTCAGTTTGATGGAAGTTTTGCCAGATCATAAAAATTTTAATCAATTTCATCTTGTATGTGCAGAATACCATCTCTCATCAACTTGCAATGCTATTTTAATGATATGCATTGTTATTTTGTTTTGACTGATGTCCCAAATATTTTATCTTATAAACAAGCAACTTCTATATTTCTGTATAGCGTGACATCATGCCTCTGAAGATAGGATGGTTGACCCTATATTTACATCCTGAGCTTTGGGTTGATGTCCGAACCTCACTTACAAGATCACATAACCCAGGGCAATACTGAGGAGGTGCTGTGCTATTGGAAATGGCCATTCTTTTGGGATGGGACATTAAACCAAGGCACCTTCTGCCCTATCGGGTAGACACAAGGGCTCAAAATATATGGGTGACAGACAAACTCACCCCACAAGATCCCCAACATTACTGGATGACCAGTCAGAGGAAAGTGATTCCCCTAAGAAGAATGGCCAGAATCTCTAAGGAACTGCTAGGTTAGCTATAAGACAATAAATACTAAATGTGGGAGGGGAACAACCTGTTTTGGAGGAGCAGCAAGCAAGAAAATAAGAAAGGAAGGAGATTGAGCGAGTGAACCACTGCAAAATAATTTTGCCAGGATATGCTGAGACCAGGACATCTGAGGTTGAGCAGTGGGTTGTCACAGAATCATAGAATCCCTCCTTACAGAATCATTAGACATAACAACTCCACACCAACCCTCTGAAGAGTAACCTAGCCAGATCCATTCCCATACCCTATTACTCTACATTTACCCCTGACTAATACACCTAACCTACACATCCCTGGACACTATGGGCAATTTAGCGTGGCCAATTTGCCTAAGCTGCATATCTTTGGACTGGGGGAGGAAACCAGAGCACCCAAAGGAAACCCACACAGACACGGGGAGAATGTGCAAACTCCACACAGACAATCGCCCAAGGCTGGAATTGAACCCGGGTCCCTGGCACTGTGAGGCATCAGTGCTAACCACTGAGCCACCAACTATCCTGCAACCCATGCTGATGATAGCGGTGCCCAGAGCCTGGGTGATCTGATACTGGGGGTGTTTGAGGAAGCTCTTTCACCAAGAACGCAAAAGCTGGAAGGTGAAGGAAGGCAGGTGCATGTATCTGGAGTTCGGTCTATATGGCACTAGGAGGAGAAAAAGGCTGTAAGCGGTTTGGGTGGAAGATAGAGGCTGCATGGGGGTCAGGCAAAGAAAGAGGCTGCTTGGAGTAGTAGGGATAAGCAAAGAGACTGCAAGGCATGGTGCAGGGAAAAAGGAGGTTGAAAGGGGGATGAGGGAGAAGGTGAGGCTATAAGCTGTGGAATGAGAGAAGTTACAAGATGGTTGAGGAAAGTAGAAAGTCGCAAGGGGGCGGGGCAGAGGATAGGCTGAGGAATGATGGTGGGGAGATGGGGAGGCTCCAAGATGGGTTGGGGGAGATGGAAGTTGCAATGGGAGGAGGTGGGAGCTACAAAAGGGGTGAACAGTTTTAAGCCTGTCAACAAAGGAATGCTCAGTTAATTAGGGGTCAGGAAAACCTGAAAGCAGTGAGGTAGTTAATTCCGTGCAAAGTATTGTGGAATCTCTCATTTAAGGCTACATATTTTCAGGAGCTGCCATACAGGGAAATGTGGTGGTTAAAATTTTCAGGCTTTGTGCATATGTGTTGGAAACAAATTGGCTATGATCTCACCTGTCTGTGAAAAGTGTGCTTAGTGTGTTGGCTTTTTATATGTAGAAATGTGTGACAGCTAGTTGAAACAAAAACTGTTGCTTACTTATGCATGTTGTCCTGTGCCAATATAAATTAATGCTTGCCTTGTGTGTTGCAGCCTTATGTTTAGTAATTATTGGAGATATTGATAAATTCCTCTAATTCTGCTTCTGAGTCCAATTACCCAATATGTCAGCATGATTACAGAAGATGTTGTACTCTGTGACAACCCAATAAATGCGTGAGTAAGAATGAAAAAAGAATCTGTAAAAACCAAAAGAAACCCTTGAGAAAATCTCCAGAACAGTCCTCGGCACAAAAACAAATATTTTGTGTTCTGGGTGGTCGTAAAAGATGCAGTGGCATTACGTCAAAGATGAGCAGAAAAGTTATCTCTGGTACCCTATCCAAAATTTACTTTTCGATTATCATCACAAAAATAGATCATTTGGTCTATTCCACATTCCGGTTTATGGAATATTGCTGTGCACAATTTGGCTACACTGCGTTTCTTACATTACAACAGTCACTACTCTTCAGATGTGTTTAATTGGCTTTAAAACCTTTGGGTTCTGTAAAGAATCCTGAGATCATGACTGCCATGATAGAAATGTTCAAAAATCACACAACACCAGGTTATTGTCTGACAGGTTTATTTGGAAGCACTAGCTTTCGGAGCGCTGCTCCTTCATCAGGTGGTTGTGGACATGACCACTAGCACACTGAAAGCTAGTGCTTCCATTGTAAACCTGTTGGACTATTACCTGGTGTTGTGTGATTTTTAACTTTGTCCACCCCAGTCCAACACTGGCACATCCACATCGTGATAGAAATGCAATCTTTCTCTTCGAACCAAAGACATCACACTTGCTCACAGTAAAGAGATTTTCCCAAAGTAACACAGGCAGTGGTCTCCATACTGTCTTTGTTCGATCAGACAAAACTGTTAGGGCATTTAATGAGCTGGAAGTTTTAAGTTTACACTCTAACATCTAGGTTGAAGCGTCTGGTGCTAGAAAAGCACAGTCAGTCAGGCAGCATCTGAGGAGCAGGAGAGTCGATGTTTCGAACATAAGCTGTTTATCAGAATTCCTGACGAAGAGCTGATGCTCGAAACGTCGACTCTCCTGCTTCTTGGATGCTGCCTGACTGGCTGTGCTTTTCCATCACCACACTCTTTGATCTCCAGTATCTGCAGTCCTCACTTTCTCCTGCTCTAATATCTGGTACATCTTTCTCTGAGATCTTTCTGGAATGTAATGTGTGAGGCCCTGGGCAGTGCGGCTGAGGCCATGCACTCCATGACTGAAGGTCCGGATGATGTGATGAAAGTTGCTATATGACTTGACAGGAAGTTGTGGATGCTGTGATGGGAGGTTCCAGATGCTGTGATGGACTGATTCTTCTTGGATGAATGAGTTGGGATACTCCTGTATTGTCCCTTTTATCTATCCAGAGTTTCCTAGGTCAGACAGTTCTGATTTAACTTGGAGACTGATGATTTAGTCAAAGTTCATGTTGTTGAACATAGAACATAGAAAAATACAGCGCAGTACAGGCCCTTCGGCCCTCGATGTTGCACCGACCAAAGCCTACCTAACCTACACTAGCCCAATAACCTCCATATGCTTATCCAATGCCCGCTTAAATGACCATAAAGAGGGAGAGTCCACCACTGGCAGGGCATTCCATGAACTCACAACCCGCTGAGTAAAGAATCTACCCCTAACATCTGTCCTATACCTACCACCCCTTAATTTAAAGCTGTGTCCCCTAGTAACAGCTGACTCCATTAGCGGAAAAAGGTTCTCACTGTCAACCCTATCTAAACCCCTAATCATCTTGTACACCTCTATCAAATCTCCCCTAAACCTTCTTTTCTCCAATGAGAATAGCCCCAAGTGCCTCAGCCTTTCCTCATACGATCTTCCTACCATGCCAGGCAACATCCTGGTAAACCTCCTCTGCACTCGTTCCAATGCCTCCACGTCCTTCCTATAGTATGGCGACCAAAACTGCACACAGTACTCCAGATGAGGCCGCACCAGAGTCTTATTCAACTGCAACATGACCTCAGGACTCCGGAACTCAATTCCTCTACCAATAAAGCCCAGTAAACCATATGCCTTCTTCACAGCACTATTTATCTGGGTGGCAACTTTCAGAGATCTGTGTACATGGACACCAAGATCCCTCTGTTCATCCACACTACCAAGTAGCCTACCATTAGCCCAGTACTCCATCTTCTTGTTACTCCTACCAAAGTGAATGACTTCACACTTAAATACATTGAACTCCACATTGAATGACACTTCTCGTAATCACTGTTGCTTGACTCATTCCTGGGAAGGCTGCCATGCACAGTGATTTCCCTGGGAATGACCAATCCATTTTTTTGGAAAATTGTCTATAACATGTCATGAAGACAATTATTTTTTTCTCCAGGTAGTGAAGTGCTTCTATAAACTTGGTCTGCACCTTAATTTTACTGTCTGAAGACTGATCAGTATCTGTCTGTTCACAGGGGGATGTTTGCTGGTGGGCTGCGGGAGATGCAGGAGAAGGAGATATTTTTACATGACATAACCTATATGGCTATGTGCAAAATCTTGGATTTCATCTACACTTCTGAGATGGAGCTGAACCTGAATAATGTACAGGATGTGCTGGTGGCTGCTTGTCAGCTGCAGGTAATTGAGTTATAATGTCGAAGCATAGGCCTGAGCATATGTATTAAAACTCCAATATTGACTTGGGAAACTAGCATTCAGGAACTGAATATGATTCTATCCATCTGGAATCTGTAATGATGGACTCATGTAGTGGGTGAATCTTTACAGTTAACACAAAGCAGCAGTTCCTGTTACCAAATGTAAAGAGAATAACTGGAACCATTTCTGAATTTCAAGCTATCACAGAACTACCTTAGCGAGTTTTGAGAAGATTTGAGGCTCAGGTTGAGGTTCTTGGATGTAGGTTTGCTCGCTGAGCTGGAAGGTTCATTTCCAGACATTTCGTCACCTACTAGGTAACATCTTCAGTGGGCCTCTGGGCAAAGCATTGCTGATAAATCCTGTTTTCTAAATATAAGAAACCCAAACATATAAATAGCAGGAATTATCAGCAGTGCTTCGCCTGGAGGCCCACTGAGGATGTTACCTGTAGGGTGACGAAACGTGTGGAAATGAACCATCTAGCTCAGCCAGCAAACCTACATCCTGGAACTACCTTTTGCCATCTATTCCTTTCAAGTGTAAATATCTCCTCTGAAGAGCTGAAGTAAGTGAATTGAATCCTTGAGGTACCAACAACAAAGGTTATTATATGCCTGTGGGTGGCTGATCTAAAAATACCTGCCAACATGTTGTCATTTGTCTCTGTCCTTGCACATTCTTAAGGTTCAGATTTGCAGCTATCATATTGGGCTGCTTGTCTGCCTTGCCTTACTCCCCAGGTTTTCACAAATGAAATGACTTAACAAACCACACAGATGTATTAAACCACAACAAGAGAATAATAAGCATAAAAGTGAACAGACCACTCTGCATTTCCTAGGTGCCAGACACAATAAAGCCATACAGACACAATAAACAGATTCCTGAAGAAGAGCTCATGCCCGAAATGTCGATTCTCCTGCTCCTTGGACGCTGCCTGACCTGCTGCGCTTTTCCAGCAACACATTTTCAACAATAAAGCCATACCCTTCCAGGTTTTTTTTTTAGATTAGGTTACTTACAGTGTGGAAGCAGGCCCTTTGGCCCAACAAGTCCACACCGACCCACCGAAGAGCAACCCACCCAGACCCATTCTCCTACACCTAACAGATGACCCTATAAAAACTATTTCACTAAAACTGGGGCTTGGACAGACATTGAGAGAGCTGTAGATTGATCAGGCAGTTGCATGCCATATTGATACAGATGAACCATACCTTTTAGACAATGTCCTAGAGTCTTCCAATAGCCTCATGACATATCCTTTCTCATTGGTGGACAGACCAGCCAAAGGTGATAGCACAGTGGCCTGCAATCTTCAGCTAGTGAATGAGGGAGTCTTCAACGTTGATCTACACTTCATGAAGTTGATGGCACCAAGTGAAATATGGACAGGGAAACCTGCTGATTATCACCAACCATCTACCCTATCTCTCTTTGATGAATCAGCATTTCCCCATTTGAATGTTACTTGCAACAAATACTGAAGGTAGCAAGGCTGAAAATGTACACTGGCTGGAGACTTAATGTTAATCACCAAGAATGGCTTGGTAGTACCCCTAATGACCGGGGTTGTCAAATTTTAAAGGATGTAAATACCAGATTGAGCCTGCAGTAGGTAGGAAAAGCATGCTTAACCCTATCCTCCCCAGTCCACCTGTTAGGGATGTGTTGGTGAAATCCTGTCTTCACATTGGAGGTGCTCTTCAGTTTGTTGTGGCACACTACTTTGTAAATTGGGTTGGGTTCAGAACAGATCTGGCAGCATACAAATGTACAACCATGAGTTTTTAGAGGCCATCTGCAGCAGCACTGTAGTCCATCACAATCTGTAGTCTCCCACACTAGTGTTACCAAATCATTAGACCAACCTTAGCAGATACTAGAGGGAGCACCAGGCAATTCAAAACTGATAAAGTAAAGAACTGTGAATGCTGGAGATCTAAAATAACCCACCCAGTGTGAGTTCAATTCCCACTCTGCCTTCTCAACCTCTCCCCTTACCTTAAAATAAACCACACCATTTGTTTCTGTGTGAGATAGCACCCTGACCCAACCCATTACCCTATCCCTGTAACCCTGCATTTTCCATGGCTGATGTGTCTAACCAGCAAATTCCTGGACACTATGAAAACTGGAGTACCTGGAGGAAATCCATACCGACTCGGTGAAAACGTGCAAACCCCTCACAAACAGATGCCTGAGGGTGGAAGCAAACCTGGGTCCCTGGCGCTGTAGGCAGCTGTGCTAACCTCTGAGACACTGTGCCACCTACATTCACCATTTCAAACACTCATTCCCACCATCATGACTGCATAGTGGCATCAGTGTGTACCATCTACAGACGCACTGCAGGAACTCGCTGTAATCCTTTGACGCCACCTTCTGACCCCAGTCAGAAGGAAGAGGACAGCAGAAGCACGGCAATACCACCACCTGCAAATCCCCATCTAACCCACATAACATCCTGACTTGGAACTAGATCACTATTCCTTCACTGTCACTGGATCAAAATACTGTAATTCTCACCTTCACAGTCCTGTGGATGTCCCGACACCACACAAACTGTAGTGCTTTAGGAAGATGGCCTCATCAGCATTTTCTCAAGTGCTGTTAGGAACAAGCAATAAGTGGTGATTTTTTTCAGTGATGCCCACATCCCATGAAAAATTAATTCCAAAATAAAGCAATACAGTATTAGGCAGTTACAATGAATGGATCAGGGTACAGAAATGATGAGCTTCATTGTAGAGTTAGGGTACTGGTGAACATTCTAGAGGGATAATTTAGATGGGAGAATTCATGTCTCAGAGGCTTCAGTGGGTCAAATGGCCAAGTGCTGTGATTGAACTTTAAATCTTTTTATCATCTTGTTCCACTCAATTGCCAGCAACAATTTAACCTGCAGCTAGATGTTACATGTTTTTGCAATATTCAGCTTCTGCCACTAGATGGTATGAAGCCACTTTGTAAATGCAAAAATGCAGCCACAGTTCACAGAAGATTTAGGTACAAAAATAATGCGGCTTCTGAGTTTGAATTACTGGATTAATTGAACTTTATAGTGAAACAATTTCCAGGACCAAGCTGTAGATGCCAGCCTTTGACATTATGAGCACCTCAGGTGTGTGTATAATTGAAATGGCTAGTTGGTTTCCTGTGCTGTTTCTTCTGGAAAACATTAAAGAGCATCTCCTTGAAGGTGTCATCTGCTGAGCAGAGCTCTCCAGGGATCAGGATTGGTCAGCTCAGAACTTGTATAAGTTGATCATTAGCATTCTGTTACTTTAGTAACACTCAGAGTAATTATTTTAACTTTGACGGTCAAATCTTTGATGTAAAACTCTGTGTGTTTCACATAGGGCATGTCATTCCCTGCTCAGCACATGATAGTGGTGCAGCATGAACTAATCAGATAACTAGGAATATTTACTCTTCTTGTCATTCACTAGAACCAACCAGTTCTCAGTAGAAGGCATTGGATGCACACATCAAGTTACTGAAAGGGATACTGCAATCTGACTGAGCTAAGCTTCAACCCCACACCTGCTGCATCACAAAGAAGTTTATTTTCGCTGTAACATTGCTTGTCTCCACCTGGACCTCAGCCCAGCTATTGCTGAAATATTCACCCATCACTTTGTTACTCTGAATTAACTATTCCAATATTCTCCTAGACTGCCTGCCATCTTCCACCCCCTTTAAACCTGCACTCAGCTAAAGTTTTGTTGCCTAATTCACTCCTAGTTCCATTCACCTAACATCTTTCTACTTACTGTCCTACAGTGGGTTCCAAGCTACCAATAGTCCAGTTCAAACACTTTTGTGTTCAGATTTCTCCATGTCTTTGTAATCTTCTCCGACCCAACAACCCGTCAGCCTCTCTTTGTTCTTCCTTCGCCCCACTGTTGGTCACTCTACTTTCAGCTACCTGGATTCTGAGCTCTGAAATTCCCACCCTAAACCTCTTAATTCTCATTTAAGGCCTAATACTCCTATCCTAATATCTCCTTTTCTGGTTCATATCACTTTTTCTTGTGACAGTTTTGTGAATCATTGTAGTTAAAGATGTAAGTCAGTGTTAAATAAGAACAGAAGTAGGCCATGAGCCTGCCCCACCATTCACTGACCAAACACTGTCTTTTACTCACGCTGTTCCCAAGGGTCCCAGTGGTAATTACAAATCTATCAACTTCGATTTTAAATACTCTCAAAAATGAACTTGCACAGCCGCCTTGAATAGAAAATTCCAAAGTTTCACAGCACTCTGAGTAAACAAAATTCTCATCATCTCCAGCCTAAGTGGCATCCCCTTATTTTTAAATGGTGCGCCAGGTTCTAGACTCCCCAGCCGGGGAAATATCTTATCAGGTAGTTACCCTGTCTATCCATTAAGTATTTTGTGGGTTGGAGTGAGATCACCTCTCATTCTTTCAGTAATGCAAAGATAAAACACAGTGATTTATAAATGTTGGATTTTGTGTCTAAATTAAATAAAGTTATTTTAAAATAGATTTGATGCTAGAAAGGTGTTATACTGTGTTTCTATTTTTTTGTTATAGAGTCATAAAGCATGGAAACTGACCATTCAGTCCAACCAGTCCAGGCCGATCATAATCCCAAACTGAACTAGACTCACCTGCCTGTGTTTGGCCCATATCCCTCCAAACATTTCTTATTTGTGTACTTATCCAAATGTCTTCTAAACATGGTAACTGTACTCACATATACCACTTCCTGTCAAACTTCATTCCATACTCAAACCACTCTCTGTGAAAAAGTTGCTCCTCATATCTTTTTAAAGTTGTTCTCCTCATGCCTTACAAATGTGTCCCCGAGTCTTGAAATCCGTGATCCTAACGAAAAGACACCTGCTATTCACCATCTTCTCTATGCCCCTCGTGATTTTATAAATCTCTATAAGGTCACCCCTCAACCCCCAGTGCTTCAATGAAAAATGAAAGAAGTCCCAGCCTATCCAGCCTTTCCTTATAATTGACACCCGCCACTATGTTTGAACTGTCACATCAGGGCTAAAAGATTCACTTACATTTATATAGCATCTTTTATGGCCACAGGATATTCTGATGTGCTTTACAGCTAATGAAGTAATTTGAAGTTTGGCCATTGTTGTAATATGGAAAACATGGTAACCAAATTCAAAAGTTCCTACGAATAAGGATATTATAATGACCAGATAATCTGATATTGTTTGAGGAATAAAAATTGGCCAGGGCAAAAGAGAGAACATGGTTCAGTGTCACATTAGAAAGATGGCATGTCCCGGTACTTCAACCCATAGGAAGAAGATCTTCAAATATCGCCATCTTCCATAATGGGGAAGCCCAACATGTCCTTACAACAGATCAGGCTGAAGCATTTGCAACCATTTTCAGCCAGGGATGCAGAATGGATGGTCCATCTCAGCGTCGTCCTAAATCTCCAACAACATGGATGCCAGTATTCAGCCATTTTGACTCACTCATTGCGATATCATGAAAAGGCTGAAGACACAGGAAAAAACAAAGAGTATAGGTCTAATATACTTAGAACGTTTAGCCCTGGCCTAGGCATACCTCTAGCCATGCTATTCCAGCGTAGTTACAACACTGGCACCTAGCCACCAATGTGGATGTTTGTCTAGGTATGTCCTATCCACAAAGAGCAGGACACATTCAGTCCAGCCACTTAACTGCCACAGCTGTGTACTCTCCGTTTTGAGCAAAAGTTGGAAGGGCTTGTAAACAGTGCTATCAAGCAATATTTGTGCAATAGTGACCTGCTAACCTAACATTGATGCTCAGTTTGGATTCTGCCAGGACCGTATAGTTCTGGTCTTCATTATAGCCATAGACAAAAAAGGTGAATTTCAGATGTGAGATGGGATATCAAGGCAGCGTTTGATTAATTGTCACATCAAGAAACCTTAGAAGATTAAAGTCAGTGGGATCAGGGCAAACATCTCCACTTGTTGGAGATATAGCCAGCACAAAAGAAGATGGTTGCAGTTGTTGGAAGCTAGTCATTGGAGGCAAAGCACATCACTGCAGGAGTTCCTTCGGCTAGTGCCCTTGGATAGTGGCCTAGGATCAACCAGTTACTTCATCAATGACTTTCCCCCATCATAGGATGAGAAATAGGAGTGTTTGCTGATGTTTCCACAATGGTCAGTAGCATTTAAAGAAAAAAAACACAAAGAATTGCAGGTGCAGGAAATCAAGAACAAAAGCAGAAATTGCTGGGAAAGCCTTAGCAGGTCTGACAGTACAGATGCTTCTGAAGAATGGTGACTGGACCTGAAACGTTACCCCTGCATTCTGTCCACAGGTGGTTTTGATTTTGTTTCAATAGCATCTGGAACTCTTCCGTTACAGAGGCAGTTGCTATCAATGTCAGCAGGATCTGTTCAGCATTCAGACTTGGCCTGATAAGTGGATTGGCAAGTCATATTTGTCTTACAAAAATGTCAGGCAATGATAAACTGCAAAAATAGAGAGTCTAATCTTCTCTCCTTACATTTGATAACATTGCCACTGCTGAATTCCTCACCATCATCATCTTGGGGGGAGGGGGAGGGGGGTGGGTATAACCCCCCCCATTGACCAGAAATGTAACTGGACCCGACAAACAAGCAATGTGTTTATAGAAGCAGGCCAAATGCTCGCAATCCTGCAGCAAGGAACTTGCCTACTTACTCCTCAAAGTCTGTGCATGATCTACAAAGAATAGTTAACGAGTATGGTGGAATAATTTGTACTTATCTGGATGATTGCAGTTCCAAAAACATATTGACACGACCCCCCCCCCCCACCTTTCCAGTCCAGAATAAAGTAGCCTGATTAATTTTCACTCCAACAGCACCTTCACCTTCAGTCCCTTCACTACTGCCATATGGTGGCAGCAGGATGTACCAGCTACAAGATGCTGCTTGCCTGGGATCCTCCGACAGCAACTTTCATCTTCACCGTCTAGAAGTACAAGTTCAGCAAGTGTGTGGGAACACAACTTTTAAGTTTGCCTCCCAATACTTGCCCCATTCTGGCTTGGAATAATATCATTGTCCTTTTATTATTGCTGGTTGGATGTAGAGCAGCTCCCTCAGCTAACAACTCTGTGGGTGTGATTAGCCCCTGCAAAAAGGTGCCTTCGCTAGCAAATTCTCAAAGGCAGTGAGGATTGCACAACAAACACTGGGCTCACCAACAAAATTCACATACTGTGAATGACTTCAGAGAAAGGAATGACTGAAATGTATTGCTCAGTTATGTGCTGAAGTGTCTGGAGTGGGACTTTGACCCCAGTTCATTAGGGGTGCATTTCTTTAACTGATGTATTCAGCAATTGGGATGATTTCCCAGACCAAGAACAGGCCAGCCCAGACTGGGTGTGTTGCGGTGAGAAAGGAGTAGTTGGTAATGTAGTTGTGAGAGAGCCCTTGGGGGTGAGTGACCATATTATGATAGAGTTCTTCATCAAGATGGAGAATGAGGTAATTGATTCTGCGGATCCTGAATCTTATTAAGAGGAACTATGATGCTATGAGGTGCAGGTTGCCCGTGATGGATTAGGAAATGCTACTGGAAGGAAGGACAGTGATTAGGCAATGGCAAAATTACAAGAACGAATGGGTGCACTCCGAAAATTGTTTACTCCTGTCCGGCACAAGAGTGCAAAAAGCAAGGTGCCACATCATGACTTACGAGGGAAGTGAGAGTTGGTATTAGATGCAAAGAAAAGCTGAGGGGTTTATGAAATCATGAGGGACATAGAGAAGGTGAATAGCAAAAGTCTTATCTCAAGGTTGGGGAGTCCAAAACTAGAGGGCATAGGTTTAAGTGAGAGGAGAAAGATTTAAAAAGGGTCTGAGGGCCAACTTGATCACACAGAGGGCAGTGCATGTATGGAATGAGCTGTCAGAGCAAGTGAAAGATCCAGGTACAATTGCAGCATTGCAAAGACATTTGGACAGGTATGTAAATAGGAAAGGTTTCAAGGGATACAGGCCAAACGCGGGCAAACAAGACTCGTTCAGTTTAGGAAACCTGGTAGGCATGGACAAATTGGGCCAAAGGGTGTTTCCATGCTGTCTGGCTCTATTTCTCTATTAAACCTGAGGGTTGGGAACTGTTTACAAGTCAGCCAAGGGAGACCAAGGGATTAGCTAAGAAAGGAAAAAAAGGATTTTATAAAATAGAGTAAAATTGGAAAATAGAGTCAGCCTGCAGAGAACATAGAACTGACTGTAAAACGTTTCTATAGGTATGTAAACAGAAAAAAGATTGATGAAAACTAACGTGATACCTAACAGTCAGAAACAGGGGAATTTCTAATGGGAACAAAGAAATAGCTGACAAAGTAAATTCACACTTTGCTTCTGTCTTCACAAAGGAAGACACAAATCACGTACCAGAGTGACGGGGAACACAGGGTTTAGTGAGAAACAGGAACTGAAACAAATCAGACTTAGTGGTGTTGGAAAAATTGATGGGGTTAAAGGCTGATAAATCCCCCGGACCTGCTAACCTATTTCATATCTAGAGTACTTAAGGAAGTGGCCCTAAAAATAGTGGGCGCATTGATGGTCATCTTCCAAGATTCCTTAGGCTCCAGAACAGTTCCTACTGATAGGAAGGTATCTAATGTAACCCCACTATTTAAAAAAAGGCAGGTAGAGAGAGAAAACAGGGAATTAGAGACCACTGAATCTAATGTCGGTAGTGGGGAAGATGCTCAAATTCAATACCAAGGATTTCATAACAGACCACTTAAAAAAAGTGATAGAATCAGACAGAGTTGGTATGGATTAGCAAAAGGAAAATCGTGCTTGACAAATCTACTGTAATTCTTCAAGGATGTAACTATTTTACATATAAGTTGGGTTTTTAAAACAAATTTGGGTTTTTATACCTAAAATAGTGCCTGAGAATGGTGACTTTGTGCACTTTTCACTCTTTTCCTGTATTTCTGTACTTGAGTACACATGACAGTAAAACCCAATTCAATTCAATCCAGTAGTAGAATTGATCAGGGGGAGCCAGTGGACATGGTTTATTTGAACTTTCAGAATGCTTTCAACAAAGTCCCACGTAAGAGATTGATGTGCAACATTATGGGATTGGAGGTAGTTTATTGAGGTGGATAGAAATTTGGTGAGTGGACAGGAAGCAAAAGGGAGGAATAAATGGGTCTTTTTCTGATGACGGGCAGTGACTAGTTGGCACCGCAGGGCTCAGTGCCGGGGCCCCAGCTATTCACAACATATATTAATGATTTAGATGAGGGAACGAAATGTAATATATCAGTGTTTGTAATGACTCAAAGCAGGGTAGGAAGGGTGAGCTGTGAGGAGGATGCAGAGATGTTGCTGTTTGGTTTGGACAGGTTGAGAGAGTGGGAAAATGAATCGAATTAGGTTTTTATTGTCATATTTGGTTTCTGACTATTAGGTACCACATGTAGTATAATGTGGGTGAATGTGAAGTTATCCACTTTGTCAATACATTTCAGTCATTCCTTTCTCTGAAGTCATTCACAGTATGTGAGTTTTGTTGGTGAGCCCAGGGTTTGTTGTGCAATCCTCACTGCCTTTGAGAATTTGCTAGCGAAGGCACCTTTTTGCAGGGGCTAATCACACCCACAAAGTTGTTAGCTGAGGGAGCTGCTCTACATCCAACCAGCAATAATAAAAGGACAATTATATTATTCCAAGCCAGAATGGGGCAAGTATTGGGAGGCAAACTTAAAAGTTGTGTTCCCACACACTTGCTGAACTTGTACTTCTAGACGGTGAAGATGAAAGTTGCTGTCGGAGGATCCCAGGCAAGCAGCATCTTGTAGCTGGTACATCCTGCTGCCACCATATGGCAGTAGTGAAGGGACTGAAGGTGAAGGTGCTGTTGGAGTGAAAATTAATCAGGCTACTTTATTCTGGACTGGAAAGGTGGGGGGGTGGGGGTCGTGTCAATATGTTTTTGGAACTGCAATCATCCAGATAAGTACAAATTATTCCACCATACTCATTAACTATTCTTTGTAGATCATGCACAGACTTTGAGGAGTAAGTAGGCAAGTTCCTTGCTGCAGGATTGCAAGCATTTGGCCTGCTCCTATAAACACATTGCTTGTTTGTCGGGTCCAGTTACGTTTCTGGTCAATGGGGGGGTTATACCCACCCCCCCTCCCCCTCCCCCCAAGATAGCAAGGCAGAATATTAAGTGGCTGCTTATAAATTGAGAGAGGGGATGTTCAGTGAGACCTAGGTGTCTTCATGTACATACGGCTAGCAGTTAGCACGCAGGTGCAGCAGGAAGGATCGAGGCAAATTATATGTTGGTCTTCATAATGAGAGGATTCGAGCAATGAACGGATCCTTCATAATGAGAGGAGTCGAGTAAGAAACGGGAATGTTTTCCTGCAAGTATACAGGGCAATGGTAAGGCCACACCTGGAGTTCTGTGTGCAGTTTTGGTCTCCTGTTTAAGGAAGGATGTTCTTGCTCTAGAAGGAGTCCAGTGAAGCTTTCCCAGAATGACTCCTGATGTCTAGGGAGAGATTGAGTCAGGTCGGATTGTATTCAGTGGAGTTTAGAAGAATGAGAGGATATCACAGAAACCTATAAAATTCTAACAGGACCAGACAGGTTAGATACAGGAAGGATGCTGCTGATGGTGGGGGAGTCCAGAACCAGGGGTCATAGTTTGAAGGATAAGGAGGAAAACCTTTACGACTGAAATGAAGAGAAATGTCTTCAGTCACAATGGAGGATCTGTGGAATTCACTATCACAGAAAGTAATTCAGGCCAAAACGTTGTGTTTTGAAGAGGCAGTTAGATATAGCTCTTGTAGCTACAGGGATATGGTGGGGAGGGTGGAGATGAGATTGAGTTTGATGATCGGCCATGGTCATGCTGGAAGGATCCAATGGCTCCTCCTGTTCCTCTCTGTTTCTATGTCATTCTTGTTCAACCTTGAGCCTCAGCTGTGAGTCAGAATATTGTGGGTTTTAATCCCAATCCAGAATTTCAGCACAATAATCTTGACTGATTATGTAATATCATGTAAAGAGAGATTTTTGCATTTTCAAATGTAATGTTAAACCTTCGTCCCAAATGCTGTCTGATACTTAAAAGATTCCATGGTACAGTTTTGTAGAAGTGCAAGGTTAGTTAGCAAGATTCCTGATGAAGGGCTTATGCCCGAAACGTCAAATTTCCTATTCCTTGGATGCTGCCTGACCTGCTGTGCTTTAACCAGCAACACATTTTCAACTGTGATCTCCAGCATCTGCAGACCTCATTTTTTACCCTTAGTTATCTCTTGGCCTAGCCAATGTTTTTCCTGAACCCACATGACTAAAATGTATTTATTTACTTCTGTCTATATCTATAAAGATACAGTGAATCCTCTGCCATTTTGATTTACAAAAAGAAATTCCTTCAGTATCTTCAATATCTTCTGTAGAACGGGTCTCCAAATGCAGCTCCAGGGCTTCTTCTCGGGGTACAGTAACAGCGACCTCACCAAGAGGCCATGCTTCAGGCATAGCACACAGTCAGGAATCACTGCCACAGCCAACAACCTGCTGACACTGCTCTGGCTTCCCCACCACCTCAGGAGAGGCACCAAAGAAATAAAGAAAAACAATGAGAAAGGAGACAAAGACAAGGATGGCAGGCACCTCAAGTGGACAGGCTGAGGAGCCTGAGCACTACCTGTTGTGACGGTGGCTCATCTTGGAGATTAGATTCCCTACAGTGTGGGAACCGGCCCTTTGGCCCAACAAGCCCACACCGACCCTCGGAAGAGGTAACCCTTTGACAAATGCACCTAACACTATGGGTAATTTAGCCTGACCTGCACATCTTTGGACTGTGGGAGGAAACCAGCGCACTCAGAAGAAACTCACACAGACACAGGGAGAATATGCAAATTCCACACAGACAGTCTGCCTGAGGCTGGAATTGAACCAGGGTCCCTGGTGCTGTGAGGCAGCAGTGCTAACCATTGAGCCACCGTGCCACCTCAAGACTCTAGTGGGTCTGAAGTTACCTTTTATTTGGTTACTATCACATTAAAGTTAATATGTGCAAATTGGTTGCTATGTTTCCTGTGTTCCATAAACAAGTATACTTTATTTTGCTGTTTATTTATGAGAGTGTTGATAACTGCAGTTTTACAATGATTCAGTGAATTGTTGCCTCCTAATGCACTCCACTCGGAGATCAATTGGGCCTGGTCAAGAATCCTATTGATCTCGGCCTGTGTCTTACAGCTGGCATTAATATCCCTGGAGTAGGATTGGGGAATCTCTGGTAAAGGGTCATATCCCTAATCCCTATCCAGTGACACCTGCCAGAATGAGTGTGAATGCCAGCTCAAGACCCATTTGAGTTTACCAGCGCTCACTGCTGTGCTCCTAATGTGAACGATAGTCATCTGGTTAAGGTACAAGTGAGAATGGGCCAGAAACTAATGAGGGAAAGGCATAGAATGATACAGCAAAACAAGCATTTTGGTACATCCTGCTTGTGGCAGCTTTTTGAAAGAGCCACTCAATCATTCCTCCTCCAGTGGCTTTTTAACCCTGTCCTATTTGAACATGTCTAATAATTTCCTGAGCGTGAAATACCGTGAAACACAAACCGAGTTATTGCAGGAATTAATTCACAGACAGAGTTGATATGCTGTTCCATTGTTCGACTCCCTCAAAGCATAAAAACCATCCGAGTGTAATGAGCAGGTTCTGATAATCTGATCCCAGCCTAATGGCCCTCTGTTGGTGAAGTGGCCTCCAGGAAGCACACCCGTAGCTCACTTTTAACTTGCCGTTGTTCTGTTGCTGTACAAGGTGTGAGTTCGGACTGTCCACTGCATGTGTATGTTTTCATGAGCTCAAATCACAATTCTATTCAGACTGTGATTACTTCTGGATTCTCAAAAGACTATCTTATGTCATGGGATGTGAGCATCACTGGCAGAGCCCAGCTTTCCTTTTCACTGTGTGGCTGGCCAGGCCATTTCACAGGGGAGAACATTGCCAGAACTTTTCAGAAGATGTTTAAGAGCAGGGAGGTTATGCCAGAACTAGAGGATTCTGGGTAATCCAAGATGGAGGAAGGGAAACATTTCTGGCTGTAAGAGCTGCTCCATTTTTTGAGGTATATTTGTGTCATCGATAGTTACAGGTGAGGTGCCAGAAGACTGGAGGTTGGCAAACGTGCTGCCACTGTTTAAGAAGGTCGGTAAGGACAAGCCAGGGAACTATAGACCAGTGAGCCTGACCTCAGTGGTGGGCAGGTTGTTGGAGGGAATCCTGAGGAACAGGATGTACATGTATTTGGAAAGACAAGGACTGATTCGGGATAGTCAACATGTCTTTGTGTTTGGGAAATTATGCCTCAAAAATTTGATTGAGATTTTTAAAGAAGTGACAAAGAAGATTGATGAGGGCAGAGCAGTAGATGTGATCTATATGGACTTCAGTAAGGCGTTCACAAGGTTCCCCATGGGAGACTGATTAGCAAGGTTAGATCTCATGTACTACAGGGAGAACTAGCCATTTGGATACAGAACTGGCTCAAAGGTAGAAGACAGAGTGTGGTGGTGGAGGGTTGTTTTTCAGACTGGAGGCCTGTGACCAGTGGAGTGCCATAAGGATCGGTGCTGGGCCCTCTACTTTTTGTTATTTACATAAATGATTTGGATGTGAGCATAAGAGGTACAGTTAGTAAGTTTGCAGATGACACCAAAATTGGAGGTGTAGTGGACAGCGAAGAGGGTTACCTCAGATTACAACAGGATCTGGACCAGATGGGCCAATGGGCTGAGAAGTGGCAGATGAACTTTAATTCAGATAAATGTGAGGTGCTGCATTTTGGGAAAGCAAATCTTAGCAGGACTTATACACTTAACGGTAAGGTCCTAGGGAGTGTTGCTGAACAACGAGACCTTGGAGTGCAGGTTCATTGCTCCTTGAAAGTGGAGTCGTAGGTAGATAGGATAGTGAAGAAGACGTTTGGTATGCTTTCCTTTATTGGTCAGAGTATTGAGTACAGGAGTTGGGAGGTCATGTTGTGGCTGTACAGGATATTGGTTAGGCCACTGTTGGAATATTGCGTGCAATTCTGCTCTCCTTCCTATCGGAAAGATGTTGTGAAACTTGAAAGGGTTCAGAAAAGATTTACAAGGATGCTGCCAGGGTTGGAGGATCTGAGCTATAGGGAGAGGCTGAACAGGGTGGGGCTGTTTTCCCTGAGCGTCGGAGGCTGAGGGGTGACCTTATAGAGGTTTACAAAATGATGAGGGGCATGGATAGGATAAATAGACAAAGTCTTTTCCCTGGGGTCGGGGAATCCGAACTAGAGGACATAGGTTTAGGGTGAGAGGGGAAAGATATAAAAGAGACCTAAGGGGGCAACCTTTTCACGCAGAGGGTGGTACGTGTGTGGAATGAGCTGCCAGAGGATGTGGCGGAGTCTGGTACAATTACAACATTTAAAGGTCATTTGGATCGGTGTATGAATAGGAAAGGTTTGGAGGGATATGGGCCGGGTGCTGGCAGGTGGGACTAGATTGGGTTGGGATATCTGGTCGGCATGGACGGGTTGGACCGAAGCTGTTTCCATGCTGTACATCTCTATGACTCTATTCAACTTTGGTTAGGTCCCAACAAGAGTATTGTGTGCAGGTTCTGGAATCCACATTTTGGGAAGCATGTGACAGAAGTGAAGAGGGTACAGAGGAGATTAGTCAGGATGTTGCTTGGGCTGGAGAGTTTCAGTTACGGACACAGATTGAACAGAACCGGGGTGGTTTTCCTTGGAGCAGAGGAGAATGAACATAGAGCAGTACAGTACAGTGCAGGCCCTTCGGCCCTCGATATTGTGCCAACCTTTTATCCTACTCTAATATCAACCTAACCTGCAAACCCTTCATTTTACTATTTTCCCTGTGCTGATCGAAGTGTGGCTTAAATGTCCCTAATGTATCTCACTCTATTATCATTTCCACACTTTTCTCAGAGTAAAGAACCTACCTCTGACATCACCCCTAAACCTTCCTCCAATCACCTTAAAATTATGCCCCTCTTGATGGACATTTCCATCCTGGGAAAAAGTCTCTGGCTAATCATTCTCTCTGGCTGTCTCCCATCATCTTGTACTCCTCTAACAAGTCACCTCTCATCCTTCCTCACGGCAGTGAGATAAGTCCTAGCTACCTCAACCTTTCTTCGTAAGACCTGCCCTCCATCTATAAAATTATAGAGTAGTATAGAGGGTAGACACAAAGGAACCTTTCCCCTTGGTGGAGGGATCAATAACGAGAGGGCAAAGTTTTAAGGTCTGGCAGGAGGTTTTGAGCAGATGTGAGGAAAAACCTTTTCACCCAGAGGGTGGTGGGGATCAGGAACTCACTGCCTGTAAGGGTGGAGGAGGTGGAAAACCTCTTAGCATTGAAGATGTATTTAGATGTGCACTGGTGACGCTGAGGCATACCAGGATAAGGGCCAAGTGCTGGCACATGGGGTGAGTATAGTTAGGTAGTTGTTTATGACCAGTGCAGACTTGATGGTCTTTTTCTGTGCTATAGACCTCTATTACAGTTAGGAGTCAATTACATTACAGTGAGTCTGGAGTCACAACCAAGTCAGCATGGCAGACTTCCTTCCTTTAAAGGCACTAGTGAGCGAGATGAGATTTTGTAACAGTTTATGGTAGTCATGAGGTCACTATTTCTGAGACTAGTTTTCAGTTTCAGATTTTATTATTTAGTTTTAACTTCCATAAGCTGTTTGGTGAGGTTTGAAAACGTGTCCCTGTAGGGCTTGCCTGTTCTTAGTCCAGTAATATTAGCATTGCACCACCATCTCCCCCCAGTTGTGAAGAGGCTCCTGGGATGGGTTTTCACGCAGGACTGAGTGTTGCTGCTCTCTTTGTTTCAGATTCCTGAAGTCATCGATTTCTGCTGTGACTTCCTCGTGTCTTGGATCGATGATGAGAACATTATTGAGCTGTACAGGCTGGCTGAGCATTATAGTCTGACCCAGCTGAGCAACAAGATTGATTTGTACATCCTCCAGAACTTTCTGAATATCAGCAAGACTGTGACCTATCGCCGGCTGCCCCTGGCCAAGGTGCAGAGCCTGCTGAGCAGTGATAAGCTGCATGCTAACTCTGAGAATGAGGTCTATGAGGCTGCTTTACTTTACCACTACAGCCAGGAGGAGATTGACAAGGACCAGGTCTCCCTGCACGACCCACCAAAGCTCCTGGAGATGGTCCGTTTTGCACTGATTGAACAGCACACCTTCCAGAAACTGTACAACCGGCTGAGTCCCTGTCCTCTCAAGGAGGTCTTGGCAGATGCCCTGGCTTATCATCAAAACGAAATCCTGCAGCCTGTGCTGCAGACCCCTCAGACACAACTGAGGTCAGAGTTCCATTGTGTGGTAGGATTTGGAGGCATGTACTCCTCCCAGGACGAAGACTTGAGTGATGAGGTTAAGTTTCTGAACCCATTGACCCAGGAATGGCGAACTCTGACTCAGGCACAGATGCCAAAGATGTCGAACCAGGGCATCGCTGTTTTAAATAATTTTGCGTATCTGGTGGGTGGAGACAACAACACGTCCGGGTACAGAGCAGAGGTGAGCTGCTGGAGGTATGCCATTGTTTCCTTTCTCAGTTTATATTTCACAGGATAAACTGAGGGAAAAAAGAATATAAAATATAATTACTCATCATTCTGTGGCAATAATAATGTCGATTTTCTTTCCCTGGAAGATGTGTGACTTTGACACTCTCTGCCTCAGCAGCTAGTTATTGAATATTTTTAAGGCCGATACACATAGATTCTTGTGAGGCACAGCAATGGAAGGTTACCGGGACGATGTGGGAAAGTAAAAGACAATAATTTGACAGATCAGCATGACCATATTAAATGGACTGCATGGCCTCCTTCTGCTCCAAGACCATGTGTCACAAGGAAGGTCAGTAACCTCCGTGCCCTCACTTCCTCAAATTCCACTCCCCTCCTCAGAAAAGACACACTCAGGGAAGAGGCTGGTGAAACTAATGAGTGACATTACCTCAGGTCATATGTGAAGGTTCACCGCTTCAGAACATTACCTCCCAACGTATAACCTGAACAGACTGATGGAGGATATTGGTTAGGGGCATCAATCTAGCCTTATCCCCAACAACTTCCAGGTCCAGAGACAACAGACATAACTGTACTTTCATAAATCTATTCTTATTTTTGTAACCATCTCCTTCAGTTATCCTCATCTGCTGTTGTTGGCTTATTAGTAAATGCAAGAAACACTCCAAAAAATAAAGTGGAAGAAAAGAGCCCACTCCCTCACACTTGTATCACGGGGAGTAAGGTCTGTACACAGTGAGCCCACTCCCCTCTCTCCTGTATCACGGGGAGCAGGGTCTGTGTACAGTGCCCCCGCACCCCTCCCTCCTATATCACGGGGAGCAGGGTCTGTACACAGTGACCCCGCTCCCCTCTCTCCTGTATCACGGGGAGCAGGGTCTGTGTACAGTGACCCCGCTCCCCTCTCCCCTGTATCACGGGGAGCAGGGTCTGTACAGTGACCCCGCTCCCCTCTCCCCTGTATCACGGGGAGCAGGGTCTGTACACAGTGAGCCCACTCCCCTCTCTCCTATATCACGGGGAGCAGGGTCTGTGTACAGTGACCCCGCTCCCCTCTCTCCTGTATCACGGGGAGCAGGGTCTGTGTACAGTGACCCCGCTCCCCTCTCCCCTGTATCACGGGGAGCAGGGTCTGTGTACAGTGACCCCGCTCCCCTCTCTCCTGTATCACGGGGAGCAGGGTCTGTACAGTGACCCCACTCCCCTCTCCCCTGTATCACGGGGAGCAGGGTCTGTGTACAGTGAGCCCACTCCCCTCTCTCCTGTATCACGGGGAGCAGGGTCTGTGTACAGTGCCCCCGCACCCCTCCCTCCTATATCATGGGGAGCAGGGTCTGTGTACAGTGACCCCGCTCCCCTCTCTCCTGTATCACGGGGAGCAGGGTCTGTGTACATTGACCCCGCTCCCCTCTCTCCTGTATCACGGGGAGCCGGGTCTGTGTACAGTGACCCCGCTCCCCTCTCCCCTGTATCACGGGGAGCAGGGTCTGTGTACAGTGACCCCACTCCCCTCTCCCCTGTATCACGGGGAGCCGGGTCTGTGTGCAGTGACCCCGCTCCCCTCTCCCCTGTATCACGGGGAGCCAGGTCTGTGTACAGTGACCCCGCTCCCCTCTCCCCTGTATCACGGGGAGCCGGGTCTGTGTACATTGACCCTGCTCCCCTCTCTCCTGTATCATGGGGAGCAGGATCTGTGTACAGTGACCCCGCTCCCCTCTCTCCTGTATCACGGGTGCAGGGTCTGTGTACATTGACCCTGCTCCCCTCTCCCCTGTATCATGGGGAGCAGGATCTGTGTACAGTGACCCCGCTCCCCTCTCTCCTGTATCACGGGGAGCCGGGTCTGTGTACAGTGACCCCACTCCCCTCTCCCCTGTATCACGGGGAGCCGGGTCTGTGTACAGTGACCCCGCTCCCCTCTCCCCTGTATCACGGGGAGCCAGGTCTGTGTACAGTGATCCCGCCCCCCTCTCCCCTGTATCACGGGGAGCAGGGTCTGTGTACAGTGTCCCCTGCGCCCCTCTCCCCTGTATCACGGGGAGCCGGGTCTGTGTACAGTGCCCCTGCGCCCCTCTCCCCTGTATCACGGTGAGCCGGGTCTGTGTACAGTGTGCCCTCTAATGCTTTATTGCAGAGGACTAAATAAGTGGCTCATTTGATTTAATGTTGTGATTCCTTTCCTTGAACCTGTGGGAAACATTAATTCACTGTGTGCCTGTCCAGACAGTGTGCACAGTGAGGCTTACCAGATAAGAAAGCAGGGGATTGGATTTTCCTGGTGTTATATAATGGTATAGTATATTAATACTCCAGCATTAGTTGAGTTTTCAGAATGGGAGTTGTGTCCTTTTTTGTATTATTAGCATCATCACCAAATTCAAAAACGTATTTCTCCGTTGATGTAGTTCTTCACATGTCTTTTCTAAGTATTTCTATGTAAGGTGTTGATTTCTGCATTAATCACATTATTTTGAAGGAGTGTGCTGTTTACCCTGGGATGGGGTGGTGTTGTCGGCTGCTACTTCGTGCCTTTTTAGATTAGATTAGATTAGATTACTTACAGTGTGGAAACAGGCCCTTTTGTGTTGTTGAACTGGAGTGTGAGGAGTTGGCCACTGCTTGAGAGTTTAGTACAATGAGAATTTGATTACTTTATCTCTTGTTTCAAGGTATGACCCACGGCACAATAGGTGGACCCGGATCCAGTCACTGCAGCAGCCACATGCTGACCACTGTGTGTGTGTGGTAGGTGAGTACCTGTATGCCATAGGAGGCCGAGACTATCACCAGGAGTTAAACGTGGTGGAACGTTATGATCCCCGCTTAAATAGTTGGGAATATGTGGCACCGCTGGAAAAAGAGGTACGTGTCATTGTACTCTGACAAGTTTTTGCAGCTTCACATCTGGTCAGTTCAAGGTGAAATCACCATTATCTTTCTGTCCACCATTCACTCTCCATTCTTTGTAAAGTGGGACAGACTGTTGTCCTTCTGGTCACCCAGCAGTGCAGGGCATCACAAGCACCGATGGGAGGGTATGTGCAGGAGCAGGCCAGGAGGAGGTGTATAGTAAACAGTTATTCAGGTTATGTACTGTGGATTGGAAGTTCTCGATCTGACTGACCTCCAGGCTGTTTATATTTGATGGGAATTCTAAGAATCACTTGTGTTTTTAACACAGAAGTGTGAGATAATATGTCTTATTAGAAAGGATAAGAGACAATATAAACTAAATGGTAGAACAACAAGTATCTTTACATCATACCTTTCAACATACAATTGTAACAAAGCATGAAACTGTGGGAGATGCAGAGATGTTTACGTACAAGTGAATGAAACATGGCTTTGTAAATAGAAGCAGGGACTACAAAAGGCAGTAAGGTATGTTAAACCTGTCTGAAAACTGCCTTGGCTGCAGTTGAAGTATTGACCAGTTTTGGGCACTGCACCACACTTTAGGATGCACAGATATGCTTTGAGATTTACTGAGATGGTCCCAGGGATGAGGAATCAGTTAGTTGGAGAGAACATGTAGGTTCACTGTATCTGTAAAGGTAACACCTGAGCAAATTACAATCATTAGACTGAGTTTGAGAAAGCTGTACATCCATTACAAACCCACCGGCTCCCACAGTCATCTCGACTATACATTCTCAGACCTGGCTTCCTGTCAGGACTCCCATCGCCTTCTCCCAGTTTCTCCATCTTCGTCACATCTGTTTAGATGATGCACTCTTCCACAAGAGGAGCCTCAGAAATGTCTACTTTTTCCCTCCCCACTACTGTGATCGACGGGGCCTTTCACCTTGTCCAATCCATCTCCAGCACTTTAGCCCTCACCCTTTCTCTTTCCCCCCACAATCACGATAGGGTCTCCTTTGTTTTCATTTAACACCCCAACAGCATCCACATCCAAAGAACCAGACGTTGCCGTTTCTGTCACCCCTAGCGGGATGTCACCATCAGACACATTTTCCTAATATTCCTTATCAATATCCTGCAGGGACCATTCCCTTCTGGACATCCTGGTCCACTCCTCCCTCACTCCCAAAACATTCCCCCAGCTCCTTGGCACCTTCCCTTGCAACCACAGAAGGTGGAACACTTACCCATTTACCAGTTTCTGCTTTACTGTCTAAAGTGATGGTTGCCTATACTTCATCATTCAATCTAGTCGACTATGTTCACTGCTCATAATGTGCTCCCCTCTACGTTGAGGAGACAAAATGTGGACTTTGCAGAACACCTACATTCGTCTGTAAAAATGACACTGATCTTCCAATTGCCAGTCACTTGAACATACTCCCCTGTTCCCATCTGTATCTCAGGCCTGCTGCAGCATTCCCATGAAGGTCAGCACAAGCTGTCAGCTCTCCCCTGTCTGCCTACCCTTTTCATATACCTCTCTCTGGCTGGCTGGCTCAGTCTGGATCGATCTGCTAACCCCACCTCCCCAGTAAATACCTCTTTCTCCCAGCTGTTATCAATTCTGATGAAGTGGCATGGGACTCAAAACATTAACTGTTTTCTCCTCACAGATGCTGCCTGACCTGGTTTTTCTACCAATGTATGTTTTTGTTTCAGATCCCCTTTATCCATAGTTATGTTGTGTATAAATATACTTACACATGTTTTACAGAATTTATGAAGTTTGTCACAGCAAGTCTGAAGGAAATAGTACTTAATTTTAAAAAATGATGGTTTTCAGTTAATCTACTTCAGGAAACCATTTTGTGACATGGGTTGACTGGGCCTGAGTCTGTTGTCTTCTGTTGACTGTAGTTCTCTGTCTGCTTTCAGGCTTCCTTTCTTGTGCGCTGAACCACTAAAAAAACAGCAATAATTAACCCCTGCTAGCCACTACACCCCCCTGCAACACCAGAGACATCCTGAAGTCAAACTGGCTTATAATGCATGCATAGTTCATGGTCAACCTGAATTGTTAGATAGTGTCTGCCTAATTCCTGATTGGTTTCTTCATGTTACACCATCACCTTTGAATGTTCCTTGCTGAACTCTTTGACTTGGCAATCAATTTGTAAGCTCATGCCTTTGGTAGCAGCATGTCCCTCTTTAGCTGATTAATGCCATAGGTTTATCAATCCTGTAACTGCATAAGATGATGTGGTGTCATCTCATAGTGACAAATATACATAGGCCTGTTACATACTTCAACTTACCAAACAAAACCAACTTAAAATACAGCTGTGTCTTTGAGTAAAAGCATTTAATCTCAAGTGTTCTCATTAGTTGTCAGCCTAAATTTACATTAGCTTTAATCACAACCAGCCATAACATCTTAACGTTACTTTTGATTTGAACCATATAATTATTTTCCTTACAGACCGGCTTTTACAATGAACTGTAATCCAATAAAATAAAATGTAATTCCTCATTTGCTTAACCAAGTCAAAGTGATTAATTATTGAAAAATAACAGAATCCTACAAGATTGGAGAAGCTAGGATTGCTCTCCTTAGAGGAGATGCATGGCTTAGAAAGGGTGGATGCTGGGAATTTGTTTCCTACAGGCGGGAAGACTAGGACCCATGGGCACAGCTTTAGAATTAGAGGGGGTCAATTTAGAACAGAAATAAGGAGACATTTCTTCAGCCAGAGAGTGGTGGGCCTGTGGAATTCATTGCCACGGAGTGCAGTTATGATTGAATGGTGGAGTGGACTCGATGGGCCAAATGGCCTTACTTCTACTCCTATGTCTTATGGTCTTATAAGACAGGAAATGTTTAAAGTCATGCAAATGGGCGGCACGGTGGCACAGTGGTTAGCACTGCTGCCTCACAGCGCCAGGGACCTGGGTTCAATTCCCGACTCAGGCGACTGACTGTGTGGAGTTTGCACGTTCTCCCCGTGTCTGCGTGGGTTTCCTCCAGGTGCTCCGGTTTCCTCCCACAGTCCAAAGATGTGCGGGTCAGGTGAATTGGCCAAGCTAAATTGCCCGTAGTGTTAGCTAAGGGGTAAATGTAGGGGTATGGGTGGGTTGCGCTTCGGCGGGTCGGTGTGGACTTGTTGGGCCGAAGGGCCTGTTTTCACACTGTAAGTAATCTAATCTAATCAAATAAACCGTTTCCAAAGTACATTGGATCAACTTCAAGACGTTAGAGATGAACTATGATTGTTAAAAGAACCTGAGGTTAAATTATTAAAAGTGAAAATGGTGTGTGCAGTGACTAGGATTTGGAATGCATTGCTAGACAGAGTAGTGGCTTTATAGTAGTATTCAAAAGGAAATTAAATACATGTAGGAATGCAGAGTCATATGCATATGCAGAATGAGTGGGAATAATTGGACTGCTTTTTGAAAGATTCTCTGAGCCGAGTGGCCAGTTCCTGCTGCGTCATGATCTCTGAATCTGTTGTTTGTTCCCCTGACAAGAAACTCCATTTTCTGGATCAGTGGTGCTGGAAAAGCACAGCAGTTCAGGCAGCATCCGAGGAGCAGTAAAATCAACGTTTCGGGCAAAAGCCCTTCATCAAGAATAAAGGCAGAGAGCCTAAAGGGTGGAGAGATAAGCTAGAGGAGGGTGGGGTTGGGGAGAAAGTAGCATAGAGTACAATAGGTGAGTGGGAGAGGGGATGAAGGTGATAGGTCGGGGGGAGGGGGTTGGAGTGGATAGGTGGAAAAGAAGATAGGCAGGTAGGACAAGTCATGGGGACAGTGCTGAGCTGGAAGTTTGGAACTGGGGTGAGGTGGGGGAAGGTGAACTGAGGAAACTGTTGAAGTCCACATTGATGCCATGGGGATGAAGTATTCCGAGGAGGAAGATGAGACGTTCTTCCTCCAGGCGTCTGGTGGTGAGGGAGCGGCGGTGAAGGAGGCCCAGAACCTCCATGTCCTCGGCAAAGTGGGAGGGGGAGTTGAAATGTTGGGCCACGGGGCGGTGTGGTTGATTGGTGCGGGTGTCCCGGAGATGTTCCCTAAAGCGCTCTGCTAGGAGGTGCCCAGTCTCCCCAGTGTACAGGAGACTGCATCGGGAGCAATGGATACAATAAATGATATTAGTGGATGTGCAGGTAAAACTTTGATGGATGTGGAAGGCTCCTTTAGGGCCTTGGATAGAGGTGAGGGAGGAGGTGTGGGCACAGGTTTTACAGTTCCTGTGGTGGCAGGGAAAGGTGCCAGGATGGGAGGGTGGGTTGTAGGGGGGCGTGGACCTGACCAGGTAGTCATGGAGGGAACGGTCTTTGCGGAAGGTGGAAAGGGGTGGGGAGGGAAATATATCCCTGGTGGTGGGGAATTTTTGGAGGTGGCGGAAATGTTGGCGGATGATTTGGTTTATGTGAAGGTTTGTAGGGTGGAAGGTGAGCACCAGGGGCGTTCTGTCCTTGTTACGGTTAGAGGGGTGGGGTCTGAGGGCGGAGGTGCAGGATGTGGACGAGATGTGTTGGAGGGCTTCTTTAAACACATGGGAAGGGAAATTGTGGTCTCTAAAGAAGGAGGCCATCTGGTGTGTTCTGTGGTGGAACTGATCCTCCTGGGATCAGATACGACGGAGGCGGAGGAATTGGGAATACAGGATGGCATTTTTGCAGGAGATAGGGTGGGAAGAGGTGTAATCCAGGTAGCTGTGGGAGTCAGTGGGTTTGTAAAAAATGTCGGTGTCAAGTCGGTCGTCATTAATGGAGATGGAGAGGTCCAGGAATGGGAGGGAGGTGTCAGAGATGGTCCAGGTGAATGTAAGGTCAGGGTGGAATGTGTTGGTGAATTGCTCAACTTCCTCGCGGGAGCACGAGGTGGAGCCGATGCAGTCATCAATGTAGCGGAGGAAGAGGTGGGGAGTGGTGCTGGTGTAATTACGGAAGATGGACTGTTCTACGTAGCCAACAAAGAGACAGGCATAGCTGGGGCCCATACGTGTGCCCATGGCTACCCCTTTGGTCTGGAGGAAGTGGGAGGATTCGAAGGAGAAATTGTTAAGGGTGAGGACCAGTTCGGCCAAACGAATGAGAGTGTCGGTGGAAGGGTACTGTTGGGGACATCAGGAAAGGAAGAAATGGAGGGCGTGGAGGCCCTGGTCATGGCGGATGGAGGTATAGAGGGATTGGATATCCATGGTGAAGATGAGGTGTTGGGGGCCTTGGAAACGGAAGTTTTGGAGGGGGTGGAGGGCGTGGGTGGTGTCTTGGATATATGTGGGGAGTTCCTGGACTAGGGGGGATAGGACAGTGTCGAGGTAGGTAGAGATGAGTTCAGTGGGGCAGGAGCATGCTGAGACAATGGGTCGGCCAGGGTGGTCAGGCTTGTGGATCTTGGGAAGGAGGTAGAACCGGGCGGTCCGGGGTTCCCGGACTATGAGGTTGGAAGGGGCGGTAGGAAGAGGTATCCTCGAGTTGGTGTTTGGCTTCAGCATCTGCAGTCATTGTTTTTACCTAAGAAACTCCACTTCCCATTTCAACTCTTAGAATGGACCTGACGCACTGAGGTGACAGAGCTGTGGATCATTTTGACTTTTCATAATATAAGAAAAGCCAGAGATGAACAAAGAGTCACCTGGGTGTAACCACTGTATTTGTAGCTTGGTAATTTTCACACTTCCAATTGGTTCATCTTGTGATAGGTTAGCCATCACCAAGAGCCCAGTTTGCATAGTCATACTGAGTCCCCTGTGAACGGATATGACGTGCCAAAGGGTTCCTGAGATAGGAGCGCTGCTGAAAAGGCAAGCAGAGGTTGTCCATCCCTAATAGCCTTGAACTAATTGAATTTCTTAGCCATTTCAAAGGACGTTTTAAGACTCTGTGTTACTGTGGGTCTGGAATGAGACTGAAGCCAGACCAGGTAAAGCTGACAGATTTCTTTCCTTCAACAACATTCATGAACAAAACAGGTTTGTACAACAATTAGTGTACTAAGATAAACATTTTTATATTTCCAGATTTATTCATTCAAATTCCTTTAGTGGTGTGATTTAAATTCCCATCCCCAGAAAAATAGCCTGTACCTTTAGATTACCAGGTCAGGTACTAATGTCTCTCCCTAAATTGCCACCTTATTGTATTTTATGCTGAAGACAGTATGGGATGATGCCTGTGAAATATGATTACTGTCACACTGTAAGCTAATATTAGATTACTTACAGCGTGGAAGCAGGCCCTTTGGCCCAACAAGTCCACACCGACCCTCCGAAGCACAACCCACCCAGATCCATTCTGCTACGTTTACCCCTTCACCTAACACTATGGGCAATTTAACATGGCCAATTCACCTAACCTGTGGGAGGAAACCGGAGCACCCGGAGGAAATCCACGCAGACACAGGGAGAATGTGCAAACTCCACACAGACAATTGCCTGAGGCGGGAATTGAACCCGGGTCTCTGGTGCTGTGAGGCAGCAGTGCTAACCACTGTGCCACCCACATGTTCAGGTTAACATTAATGAAGGATTTATTTACTAACAAAACAGTTACAGTAAAATGGAAAGACACAGTAAGAAGCTGTGCTGTAATATCCCAACTAAACAAAATTCATAAACTTACAAATTCAAACAAAAAAGTCCAAGATTTCATAGTTCTTTTCTGAAATCTCTGATCGAGTTTTTGTGGGTTATGAAAGGGCTTGATTCTGCATGATGTTCCAGAATGATACACAGAGCTGTGGCAGTTAATCAGATAGAGCTATAGAGATATATTGCATGGAAACAGACCCTTTGGTCCAACACAAGATAGATGAATAATTTTAGTTATTTGAATCAATTAGTTGTGATGTGTAATGACACATTTCTGGAGAAGGTGAGAGTTCTGGCTCAGAGCTAGGCATGTCACGAGAACATAAGATGTCTGGTTTGATCCTGATGTTCAGCAGTCTTATTTGATCATATTATGTTCAACGGTCAAGTATTTGCAGTTCTATACCCATTCAAACCTGGGAGCTGGTTCATTGCAAATAGTCAACTCATGCCAATCTAATGGCCCTTTTGCTGTTAACACTCTGATTTCCCTCACCTGTTGTTCAGGATAAAACTAATGAATTTATTTACAGATACTATAAATACTCAAAAATGGAAGCGGTTAGTGCAATATGTGACTTACCTGAGTCAAAATATTTCAGCATTTTTAAAAAAATGCCTTTGTTTAGTTCTGGGAATTGCCTTTATTAACTTTGCAAAGGAGGGTATCACCTTGCAACATATCGTAAAGATTAACACTTTGGAGGACAACAAATCAGTTGGCAACTTGTTACCCTGGGATTGAGTCAGAGAACTGGCAATGGGATGTTAGTCCTTGAAGGAGTTCTGTTGGTTCAGAGGAGAGAAAAACCAGGCCAGGATGGGATGCTGCAGCAAGTACTGTTTAGTGATGCATTGTTCCTTTTTCTTGTGAGATTGGTATTCTGAGTGCTCTTGTGCTAAACTGTTGAAGGATCAGTAATCTTGCATAATGATTTGATATTCCTCTGGGACTTGATTAGGTGTATGCACATGCAGGAGCAGTGCATGCAGGCAAGATATACATAGCCTGTGGAAGAAGTGGAAGAAGTTACTTGAAGGAGCTGCACTGCTACGATCCAGAGGCAAACCAGTGGGAAATGAAGGCCAGTGCCCCTGTGGAACGGGCTTGGCATGGAATGGCTGCAGTCCAAGGCCAGCTGTACCTCCTCGGTGGCAGCAACAATGCCAATGGATACAGGCAGGATGTCATGCAGGTAAGCTTTGGTGAGTTACTGCTTTTGGGTTTCAATCTCCTCATCACCTCATCAGCTTGATGCTATAGATGAGAAGGACTGGCATTCACGATGTGAATCTGACACCATTAGCAGAGACAGGTTCAAAATGGTGACGCCTCAGCACTCTGCTGGAAGTCACAGATGATGGAAGGCTCCTATTTCTGCCCTCTGGACCTTCTTCATTTTAACTGCTGCACCTGTTGGCAGTTCCATCTTTAACTGCACAGGGACTTGAACACAAATTCCCTCACTACATTTGTCCATTACTCTACATCCTTGCTTACCTCAAAACCTACCTTTTTACTACTTCTCCTAATACTCCACAAATTTTATTTGCTAACATGCCTGTGAAGTGCCTTTTGGCATTTGACTATATTCAAGGCACCACATCAATTCAAGTTCTTGTTGGTGAATTGTGACAGGACCCACCTTGGGCTTTGTTGTGGCAATTAGCCTGCCTGAAACACCAGCCATTCTCGGAGACCAGGCATCGTTGCTGCTTTGAAATTGCATTTGTATCTTGTGTAGTGGTCGATAAAGTGTTACCCTATTAGTTTGCGCCTTGCTTATTCACACAGCTACCACCCTTTCAATGCTTTTCTTCCTGTTGTGTTTGTAAAGGTTTCCTGTTACAGCCCTGAGCGAGACCAGTGGTCAACAGTTTCCGAAATGCCCTTTGGTCATGGGGAACCAGGCATTGCTGTCTTGGATGACAGAATCTACATCCTGGGCGGGAGGTCGCATGACCGTTACACACGCACTGACTACGTCCACATATACAACGTGACAGAACACTGCTGGGAGCAAGCTCCAGATATTGAGTGTGCCAATTCTGGGATGTCCTGCTGTGTCCTGACCCTCCCAAGACAGGTGGTGGAGGACTGGGGGGGTCAGACTCCCCGAAAACCTTCTGAGCGTGCTTGCCGCCGTGCCTACATGCTTCCTGAAGTAGTCGGCCTGTCTGACTTTGAGGAGTTCAGTTCCAGTGAAGACTGAACATTGGGTTAAATAGGCTGGACTGTTGAACGTTCTGTTCTCAATGTGGCACATCCTGTGGATAACTGCCTTGTCCATTTTGTTTCTTTTCCCGGTTTTCTCAGACTTGCTACTGAAGGTTCTGCTTTGTGCTGAGGCATTGCAGAGGGGCCAGGGGATTGCGAAGGTGTCACAGGAACAGGCAGTTTCTCCTTACCTTCCCTCATGTACCCTTGTCCAAGTGGCTGTTCTTGAGTAGACATGTGTATGTTGACAAGCTCTAGGATCTTCCTCTAAACCTGACAATGTCATCAGGCTACAACAGGATCCTGACACGACCACTACCCTTCCTAATCTAAGGTCAAATGTCAAGGTCCAAACTTAGAATTGCTATCTCAGTATAGCAAACCTGGCAATATATGATTTGCATGAGTTTGTACCATATCATATGTCATTGGGAACTTGATTTAATCAGTTTGCTTTCTTCAATATTAGGAGGTCCAGCTGTAAGCTAGACAACAAATTCATCCATCTCCATTCTCTCTGTCTCACGCACCTTTCATTCCCATTTAATAATACTGCTTTGATTAGTTCAGCCTTGTGGACAGAAGGTTGGAATCTTCTCAAATTAAAGCAAATTACTGCAGATACTGGAAATCTGAAGTAAAAAGAGAAAATACTGGAGAAACAATCTGGCTAGCAGCAGCTGTGGGGAGTGAAACAGTTAATAGCTGAAGAAGTGATATTGGACTCAACATTAACTCTTGTTTCACTCTCTGCAGATGCTGCTAGACCTACTGTGTTTCTCTAGTATTTTCTCTTTTCATTTGAATTATCTCCCTGAACTCTCACTTTGATTACATTCATTCCGTTTTTCTCCCCAGGAATCTGCACACCTCCATTGGCTTTCTCATTCCCCTACACAGCACACTCCAAAAAGACCCAAGCTATCAGTCTTGCCCAGATTCAGAGGCTGGTGGACCCAGGTCCTGCTCACAGTGCTTTATGCTGAATACAGGGAGTGCTGCATTGACAGAACTTAAACCAAGGTTCAGTCTGTCATCAGGACAGCTGTTAATTGTCCACTGCAAACATGGAGTAAAACAATCTCCTGGTTCTGTTTTGGAGAGGAGCTAAAATGTGCCTGGTATCCAGGTCAATATTTGCTCCTTCAACCAATATCTGATGATCTGACTGTTATCACATTGCTGTTTTAGCTGCTAGACTTCCGACATTACAACAATAGAACAGAACAGAGTCCCTACAGTTTGGCAACTGTTCGCACTTCATCAGCACTTCTTTGGTTGTGAAGTCTTTCAGAGCATTCTGAAGTCAAGCCTTCATTGAAATATTTTATTTTCTCCACACTGTTTCATTGTTTCTATCCCCCAAGGTGCTCTGTGCCATTACCTTGCAATTTCACAGCCAAATCTCAATGATGAGATTGCTGACGTGTACTCGCCAGTGTGGACAAAGTCGAGTTCCTCCTGCCCTGGTTGTAAAAAACAAAACTGCTCTCTAACTCACTCCCATCTTCATAATACAGTAACTACTCCTTTAGCTCAGCATTCACTTTCCTTGCTCCTGCAAAGTGCCTTGGGATATGTGTCCACATTCAAGGTGCTATATAAATGTAAGTAGCTGAGGTAGGCTGGGGATGAAGTGATTATTATACTAGAAGTCAATTTATTGACCTGTTTAATGGGTTCAAAGCACACAGTTCTTGCATGGTTTACTTCTCCAAGTTGTACTCTCCTACAAAAGATAGCTTTACCCATTTCCCTGCTTTACCTATTCCCCTGCAGACACGTCAACTCTTTCATATCTTTTATTGGGGGAGGGGGGGAGGGGGGGTACACATTTGTGAATCACCTTCCTGAGACCAAGCCAAACCTGTGATCTGACTGTTGCAGAATCATCAGATGGATTGACTTTACATCAAGAAATATCTGACCAGATCAACATGAGGGTATTTTTGGTAAAAATCTAATCTAGAGATTCAAATAAAGAACAGTTTAAGTAAGAAAAGGTTGTAAGGATCTGGGAAGAGTTGGGAGGTCTGTATGTTTTGATAATGCATGTTATTTGCTTGGAAAAAGCTTCTTAATTGTGTGGAGTCCTGATATCATCAAAGGTTAATCAGCTGGTGATGTCATGAATATAATTGGGAAAAAAATTTACAGAATTCTTCAAATCATGAAGCTGTTGGAGCATTGACATAGAGTGAAATTTATTTTCTGTGTTACAGAGCTTTGAAATTACACACATTGGAAACAGTACTCATTCTGTTTTTAACCTGTAACTTCCTTTGCTGTAATACATGCAACAATAAACATAACTTATATTTAAATGAATGTTCCATCTCCATCTTTGCAATCCTTACATTGATTCAGAATATTATCTTGATGCTAGTGGTGTATCTAATAACGTATTTCATAGCAGGAAGACAGATTGGAAAAGGGAGGCGCATTGAGACCAAGCTGACCTTATACACCAGTCACTGAAAGTAAGCATTTCAGGTGTGTCAGGCAGTGAAGAAAGCAAATGACACGTTGGCCTTCATAGTGAGAGAATTCAAGTCTGGGAGCGTGGAAGTTATGCTGCAAATGAACGAGGCCTTGGGTGAGACCACACCTGGAGTATTGTGTGTAGTTTTGGTCTCCTTACGTGAGAAAGGACATTCTGACTAGAGAGAGTGAGTGTGCAGCAAACTGATTCCTAGGATGGCAGGAAAGAGGGGTTCCATTTCATGGGGCGTTGGCATCAGTTTGGGAACTGGGGGATCTGTACCGATGGGACAGTCTCCACCTAAACCAATCTGGAACCAATGTTCCAGCAAAAAGGATAAACAGGGTGTCACTAATAATCTAATTCTTGGGCGAGAAGGAATTATGATGGTATAGAAAGGAAAACAGATTAGCATGTGTCCAGGAGGGTTTAACTCAAGGCAGATTATAAGAGAAGTTATAAGGAAGGATTACTCAGGAGATATTATTAATGGAGATGTTAGAATTCATAAAGAAGATATAAAAACTAGCATAAAGGTACTTTACCTGAATGTTCATTGCATTCAAAAGGTAGCTGAATTAACAGCATAAATCATTGCAAATGAATATGATTTGATAACCATTACAGAGAAATTGTTGCAGGATGGTCATGACTGGGAGTTAAATGTTCAGAGGTATCAGACCATTCAGATGGGGACGTGGTGTAGCTCTGATATTTAAGGGCTACATCAGAGCGGTGGTCAGAGGTGAAGTAGGTTCTGTGGAGAATAAACTTGAATCCATTTGGGTGAAAAAGAGAAATTCTAAGAAGAAAAAGTCACTGATAGGTGCAGTCTATAGGCCACCAAATAATAATATCACATTGGGTGGGCAATAAACAACAAAATAACTAATGTCGATAAAAATGGTACAACAATTATCATGGGGATTTTAAGCTATGCATGTTATGTTTGAACCAGGTCGGTCAGGGTAGCCTTGAGGAGGAGTTCATTGAATGTATCTGTGATAGTGTTCAAGAAAACAATGTAATGGAACTGACAAGGGAGCGAGCTATCCTCGGTCGGGTCCTGTGTAATGAGGCAGGAATAATTAATGGTGTCATAGTTAGGGATCCTCTTGGAAGGAGTGACCACCATCTGGATTTAGAATACAGATGGAGAGTGTGAAGGTAAAATCCAATACCTGGGTCCTGTGCTGAAACAACAGGATGACAGGGAGTAAACTGGAACCAAAGTGTCACGGTTGATGAACAGTGGAGGATTTCAAAGTAATTTTTCAAAGTGCTCAGCAAAAATATATACACTTGAAAAAGGACTGTAGAAAAAGGGATAGTCTGCCATCTAAGGAAATAAGGGAGGCTATTAAATTGGAAGAGAAGACATACAAAGTGGCCAAGATCAGTGAGAAGCTAGAAGGTTGGGAAAACTAAAGGTCAGCAGAAAGCCACAAAAAGAGCTATAAAGGCAAGTAAGATAGATTATGAGAATAAACTAGCTCAGAATCTAAAGACAGATAACAAAGGTTTCTATAATTATATAAAGTGAAGAAGAGTGGTGAAAGTAAACATTGGTCCTTTAGAGGATGAGAAGGGGGATTTAATAATGGGATCTGAGGAAATGGCCGAGGCATTGAACAGGTATTTTGTGTTGGTCTTCACAGTGGAGGACATGTATAACATGCCAGTGATTGACAGAGACAAAGATAGGTGAGGACCTGGAAACAATCATTATTACAGAAGAGCTAGTGTTGGGCAAACTAATAGAGCTAAAGGTAAACAAATCTCCTGACTGAGATGAAATGCATCCCAGGGTACTAAAGGAGGTGGTGGGAGAAACAGCAAATGCACTTGTGGGAATTTTCCAAAATTCACTGGACTCCGGGGCAGTTCCAGCTGATTTGCTGTTTTCCGATGTGATGCGACTATTTAAAACAGGGAGTAGGCAAAAGAAGGGAAATTATGGACCAGTTAGCTTATCTTCTATAATGGGAAAATGTTTGAATCTATTGTCAAGGAAGAAATAGTAAGACATCTGGATATAAGTTGTCCTGTTAAGCAGATGCAGCATGGGTTCATGAAGGGCAAGTCATGCTTAACTAATCTACTGGAATTCTATGAAGACATTATGAGCATGGTGGAGAATGGGGATCCAGTGGATGTGGTGTATCTAGATTTTCAAAAGGCATTTGACAAAGTGCCACACGAAAGGTTACTGCATAAGATAAGGATGCAAGGCATTATAGGTAATGTATTAGTATAGATAGAGGATTGGTTGACTAACAGGAAGCAAAGAGTGGGGATAAGGGAGTGCATTTCTGGCTGGCGATTGGTGACTAGTGGTGTGCCTTAGGGATCAGTGTTGGGACTGCAATTATTCACAATTTATATAGCTGATTTGAAGTTGGGAACCACGTGTAGTGTGCCAACGTTTGTGGTCGCTACTAAGATGAGTGGCAGAGCAAAATGTGCAGAGGACTGTGAAACTTTGAAAAATGAGTGGGCAAAGATCTGGCAGATGGAGTACAATGTTAATAAATGTGAAGTCATCCATTTTGGTAGGACTAACAGTAAAAAGGCGTATTACATGAGTGCTATGAAATTGCAGCATGCTGCTTCGCAGAGGGACCTGGGTGTCCTTGTGCATTCTCAGAAGGTTGGTCTGCAGGTACAGCAGGTAATTAAGGCGGCAAATGGAATTTTGTCCTTCATTGTTACAGGGATTGAGTTTAAAAGCAGGGAGGTTATGTTGCATGCAGTTTTGGTCTCCTTTCTTGAGAAAGGATGTACTGGCACTAGAAAGCGTGCAGATGAGGTTCACTGGGTTGATTCCGGAGTTGGCTTTTGAGGAGAGACTGTGGAGACTGGGATTATATTCATTGGAATTCAAAAGAATAAGGGGGAGATATCTTATAGAAACATATAAAATTATAAAGAGAATAGATAAGATAGAAGTAGAGAGGATGCTTCTACTGCGGGGTAAAACTAGGACAAGGGGACATAGCCTCAGAATTAGGGAGAGCAGATTTAGGACTGTATTGAGAAGGAACTTCTTCACCCAGAGGGTTGTGAACCGGTGGAATTCCCTGCCTAGGGAAGTGATTGAGACTTCCTTATTCAATGCCTTTAAAGCTAAGATAGATAATGTTTTGAACAGTGAAGGTATTAAGGGTTATGGTGAGAGGGTGGGTAAGTGGAGCTGAGGCCACAAACAGATCAGCCATCATCTTACTGAATGGTAGAGCAGGCTCGAGGGGCCAGATAGCCTACTCCTGCTCCTGATTCTTGTGTTCTTCATGCAGTTGGTTCGGATTATATTCACTGGAGGTTAGAATGAGGGACGATCTCAGAAACCTATAAAGCCCAGACAGGACCAGACAGGATCTTCCCGGTGACAAGGGAGTCCAGAATCAGGCATCACAGCGTAAGGATAAGGGGTAGGCCATTTAGGATTGAGATGAGGAGAAATGTCTTTACTCAGAGAATGGGATTCTCTGCCGCAGAATGTTTTCATGCAGGAATTAGATCGAGATCTTAGGGCAGAAGGGTTAATAGGGAGAAAATGGGAGCAGGTGCGGAGTTAGATGGTCAGCCATGATAATATTGAATGGTGGAGCAGGCTTATAGAGTCTACTCCTATTTCTGTTTCTCACAAAGAAAGTTGTTTGGTTCCAACCATGCTTACAGTCCGAGTGATGGTATAGGATGGCATCATTGAGACACTTGGCCAGGTCTCTGATCCACAACAGATGTGGAGGCACTGTGTGTTGAGCTTCAGTATTCAGTAGACATCTCTGTTCTGAGAGAGAAGCTGATGTCCACAGACACAACTCAAATAACCCAAAAGCAGGAACTCCCCGGCTTTACAGAGTCCCAGAGCTCCTGAGTTCACACCCATGACACGGGACTTGACTGTACAGTCCAGGTTGATGCTCAAAGGTAGAAAAGGAAGTAGTGCAATTTTAGGGTGTCTTGTTTCAGACAAAACATTAAACTGATCTAATATCCCTTAAAGGTGACATTAAAGATCCAACAGCTCTACCTTGAAGAGAAGCAAAGACGTTCTCCCCAGTATCCTGACCAATGTTCCCTCTTGCTGCATGAATGAGCTTCAGAGTCACAGGGCTGGGGGCTGGTGGAGAGAAACTTTGGAAAATACCCTCGTGGTTGGTCAGCCTGTGAGAAGGGAGGTTGTGTTTGAACTAAATGAAAGTGATGGAGGGTTAGGATTCAGCAATGTTCAGGTCAGCCTAATCCCATTTCTTCATCAATCACAGGTTGGGACTTTGGTTAGTTGCCCTGTCTATAATTCATGAGAATAGTTATAGCATCCAAAGAGTAAGCCACCCAGGCCTGCTCCCCTACCCTTTTACTCTACATTTACCCCTGACTAATGCACCTAACACTACGGGTAATTTAGCATGGCCAGTTCACCTGACCTGCACGTGTGGATTGTGGGAGGAAACTGGAGCCCCCGGGGAGAATGTGCAAACTCCACAGTGACAGTCACCCGGGTCCCTGCCACTGTGAGGCAGCAGTGCTAACCACTGAGCCACCGTGCCATCCATCTAACTGCAAGTGGCTGAGATGAGATAACTCGGTGTACCGGGACTGCCCTGGCTCCTCCTGTTTGCAGCCTTTGACCAGTCAGGCTGTTTACCATCAGTTCGGCTTCACAGTTCTTCCACAAAAGCAAAAAAGCTGCATCTGAAAAGAGAAACTCCATCGAGCAGTGAATCCACCGAAACAATAAAACCCAGGTGAATTGAATTATTTCACATATTGTTGCAGTTTTCTCTGGTACTGCAACACACAACTAAATGGCTGCAAGAAAGCACAAACTACATTTACTTGTGACCTCTGAAACCTGATAACACAACTCTCAAATAAGTCTTGTCAAATTAGGTGAGTTTTTTTTAAAAAAATATTCACAGGATGAAGGCATCACTGGCCAGCATTAATTGTCCATCTCTCATTGCCCAGAGGGCAGTTATAAGCCAATCCACCCCATTACTGTGGGTCTGGAGTTCTATAGAAGCCAGACGAGGTAAGGATGGCAGTTTCCTTCCGGGAAGGACGTGAGTGACTTAGATGGGTATTTCCAACAATCGACAATAGCTTCACGGTCATCATTAGATTCTTAATTGCAGATTTCTATTGAATTCAGATTCCACCATCTGCCAGGGCAGGGTCAGAACCTGGCTCCTCAGAACCTTTCCTGACTCTCTGGATTAACAGGCCAGTGATAATAGCCTGGGAGAGGTGATGGCCTAGTGATAAGGGGGGCAAAGTAAACTTCATTCCATTATTCAGCAATTTGCCCTTTACCCTGGAAATCTTTTAGCAATTAATCTTCAAACATAATGCACAACTAAACATCAATGCTCAATATCCAAAAGGTGGAATATGGAATGCTGGCTGTGCAGAGCAATAAAGTGATTTCTCTCAATGCTGTAACCTGTAGGAATCCTCTCGACTGCAAATTAGATGTGAGCATGGGAGGAGCAGCAGGAAGGATGAAAGGAAGAGCTTCAATGAGATGGAGAAGCTGGAGCAGGTCTTCTTGGGGAATACATTCAGTGACAAATCGATAGAGATGTTCAAATTGATGAAAATAAATAGAAACGATACCCAGTGGTAAGAGGGAGCCAAAGGACTATTAAGTGACGAACATAGAACTAGTGGCAAAAAAAAGGAAATGTTTTTTGTTACTGAATGGTTCAGCTCTGGAATGTACTGTCAGAGAGTGTAGCAGAGACAATTTCGTTGTCTCGTTCAAAAGGGAATTGGATCATTCTCTGAAAAGATTCACAGAGCTACAGACGAGACAGACTGGTATCCTCGGAGCTGTAATTGCTTTATGAAACAATCTACATTTATATAATGCTCCTCTCCTTTCTCCCCTGGTTCCTCGAGAACATGCCTGGACAGGATCCACTCACACACTGAGCCATGATACCCACTGAGAGCCAACAGGAGTCACCGAGAGACCAGGCCCGTGGCCTGACAGGAGTCACCGAGAAACCAGGCCCGGGGCCCGACAGGAGTCACCGAGAGACCAAGCTGAGAGCTGACAGTAGCCATTAGGAGATCAGGCTGAGAACCGCTGAGCGGATATGGGAATAGTGAAGAAAACTGATGTTAAAGAATAACCATGATCTGGTTGAATGATGGAGCAAGCCTAAGGGGCTAAATTGCCTTGTCCTGGCCCCTTTTGTTCTGTCCTCATTCCCAGTCACCTTTGAGAAGGTAGTGGTGATGAGCTGCCTACTTGGCAAGTGAGTAGTTTTATAGATTATTTCAGTGGGTGTGAAGATATACAGTAAAAGGCATTTTGTTTCTACTGGAGACTACATCCAGACTTAGCAACATCCCACTCTGCACCTGGATGGAAAAAAAATCATTGACTGAAATAATTTGTCTGTCATGAGAATAGCTATTGTGCACATTAGCAGACTGTTTAGCTGAAACTCTCTTTGAATAATGACATCAAAACAATAAAGAATCTACTGTCTGTAAAGCATGTTGGGACAGGCAGAACCTCAATTATCCAAATGACATGGGCGGGGAATATTTTGTTCGGATAATCAATACCAGTTGAGCCAAGCATCAGGACCTTGTGATCTTGTTTGGATAATTGAGGTTCCTTTGTATACGAATGGTTGTAGTCTAGCTGACTGCATGCAGAGGCTATTTTTAATCAGCAGACTTGTATCACATTTTGATGCTTTGCAGCTCTGTGGTGTGGTCCGATGTGTGTAGCTGCCACCATTATGCTAATAAGTGAAGTTTGATCTTCCTTTCCGTCACTGTGGGTTAGTGAGCTGGACAGTTGATTCGGGTACTGTTCCACTCAACCACATCCTTGCTGAATCTGCATGGAGCTCTTTGTGCACTGACATCTGCTTCAGAAAAGTGGAGGGCTCTGACCAACCCCACTCCAGAAGCATGGCTTTCAGCCATTCAGCCCCCTCCCCACCATCCATCCTGGTCAACCTCTCACTAAATCCTCCGACATTTACATCACGGTGATGAGAATTTCTAACTGGAGCACTCTTTCAGGTAGTTATCAGCCTTCTGAGTGATAACATTTCTCAATTCCCCTCTGATCTGCAACAGTTGTACATCAAAACAGCTTCAATTTACACACAGCACATTCGAATCAAAGTAGTTGAAGGGCTTCCCCTGAGGGCTGATGGGATGAACTGAACGAAATTGAATTGAATTTATTGTCATGTGTACTGAGGTACAGTGAAAAGCTTTGTCTTTCGAGCAGTGCAGGTAGGTCACAGAGTTAAGTAGCAGAAGTAGTAAATAATAGGTAAACAGTGGCAAAAACAAAAACACAGGTACAGGCGAATGTTGAGAGTCCATTCAGTATTCTAACAACAGTAGGGTAGAAACTGTTTCGAAACCAGCTGGTGCAAGTGTTCAGGCTTCTGTACCTTCTCCCTGATGGTATAGGTATATTCTACTTCCTTTTAGTCAGCCATCCCGACCATGACGCCCCCTCCCCCCGGCCCTGAGCATCATGATCTTTCATTCTCCACATTAACAGTTGATATGGCTCATTATCAAAAGCATTCCGAAATCTAAAATTTGCTGGCTCCTCATGATCTAAGAATTACTTTTCAAAGAACTCCAAAAACAAATTTAGTTCAACATGATTTGTCTTTTGACAGAATATCGTGTTGGTTTTGCCTGACGACCTCGAACTTATCCAAGTGTCCTGTTACAGTGTCTTTAATAATAGCTTCTGACGTTTTCCCTCTGACAGATGTTAAGCTAACTAGCCTGTATCTTCCTGATTTCTGCCTTCCTTCCTCTGAATAAAGGAGTTACATTAGATTCAGGGTTCAGATTGGCTTTAATTTTCCAGTGTTATTTATCATTTTCCGATGTTAAATGCAAGGCAACATTTTAGATATTTTAATCAGCTTCCCGAAGCTCCCCAAATATCTAAAGCGATCCTGTAATTGGAACAAGAGCAGGCCTTCAAAGTCCCCTCATGTTTAGAATGGGTATATTCACTGATGATGACCCAATGCTGTGTCATTCCCAGCTGCTCAGATACTGAAGCAGTCTGTGCTTATACAGCACGACTTGCACACACGTACACCCCTGCTTTATCCCACTTTGCTTTAAGGAAAGACCTCTGTTAGAATTTGTTTTCATTAACTGAAAGAAATCCAAAGAGGCGTTTTGTTTTTACTGAAAAAGGTGAAGCTTTTCCCATATAAATTAATGCTGCTTCACTTTATGCCATTTTGGCTTACGAAAGGTTTCATAGGAATGTTCTACTTTCGGATAGTGAGAGCAGATAAATGACTAAGCAACATTTAAAATGAGTAATTCATCTCGAGTCCCAATAATAGCCTTTACAGCTTACTTCAAATGAATCCAAAGGAATCCTTTTAGTTTTAAAATAGTAATGGAAAAGAATAGACTAGATCTATAAGCCAAAGTTCTAAATTGGAGAAAGGCCAATTTTGACGATATTAGGCAAGAACTTTCAAAAGTTGATTGGGGGCAGATGTTCGCAGGTAAAGAGACAGTTGGAAAATATTCCCGTTAGGGAGAAAGGGAAGGCTGGAAGGTATAGGGAATGCTGGATGACGAAAGACATTGAGGGTTTGGTTCAGAAAAAGGAAGCATATACCAGAATATAGACAGGATCGACCGCGGGAATCCTTCAAGGATCGACCGCGGGAATCCTTCAAGGATCGACCGCGGGAATCCTTCAAGGATCGACCGCGGGAATCCTTCAAGGATCGACCGCGGGAATCCTTCAAGGATCGACCGCGGGAATCCTTCAAGGATCGACCGCGGGAATCCTTCAAGGATCGACCGAGGGAATCCTTCAAGGATCGATCGAGGGAATCCTTCAAGGATCGATCGAGGGAATCCTTCAAGGAGTATAAAGGCAGGAGGAGGATACTTAAGAGGGAAATCAGGAGGGCAAAACGGGGACAAGAGAGCTCTGGCAAATAAAGTTAAGGAGAATCCAAACGGTTTTTGCAACTACGTTAAGAACAAAAGGATAACGAGGGAAAGAATAGGGTCCCTCAAAGATCAGCAAGGTGGTCTTTGTGTGGAGCTGCAGGAGATGGAGGAAGATACGAAACAAGTCTTTTGCATCAGTGTTTACTGTGGAGAAGGACATGGCAAATGGTGTACCATCAGGGTTAATGCTGATGCTTCAACTCTTTGCACTTGATGTAAGTGATTCACATGAAGCTATGAAAGATGGAATTGCTGAGTTAGCTGATGACGACAGATCAGAAGGAAGAGTTGTGAAGAGGAAAGGAGTCTGCAAAGGACAAGAGATAGGTCAAATGAGTGAGCAAAGATCTGGGAAATGGAGTATCACGTGGGGAAAATGTAGAACTGCCCATTTTGACTAAAAGAGTAGAAAAAGCATATGATTGAATTGGTGAGAGGTCACAGACTGAGATGCAGTGGGATCTGGATTCCCAAGTGCATGAAGCCCAGACAGTTAAGATTCAACCACAGCTATAAGGGGAATTGAATGTCAGATTGGGGAGGTTATGTTAGTTATACAGGGCACTGGTAACACCACATCCAGAGGACAGTAGCGGTCACTATACTTGATGCTCTGCTGAGACGGTTTACTGGACTAGTACCAGAAATTAAGGGTTTGCCTTATGAGGAAAACGGAGGGGGGGTCTAGGTCTGAACTTTGGAGTTCCCAACAATCAGAATGGACTGAATAGAAACATCTAAAATCCTGAGGGGACTTAACCAGGTGTACGTGGAAACCATGTTTCCTTGCACAGGCAAAACTAGAACTTGGTGGTGCGGGGGGGGTTTATAATTTAAAACTAAAGGAGCACTGAGGGGGAGGGGGAGGGAGAGAGAGAGCGAGGGAGAGAGTGAGACGGAGGGTGAACATGAGAGAGAGGGTGAGGGAGAGCAAGGGTGAAGGAGAGTGAAGGTAAATGTGAAAGAGATGGTGAGGGGTTGGGAGAGGCTGAATGCAAGAAGAATGAGAGGAGGCGGCTGAGAGAGGGGGGGGGCGGGGAGGGAAAGGGAGGGTGAATGTGAGAGCAAGAGTGAGGAAGAGGGAGAGGAAGGATGACTGACAGGAGGGTAGGGTGGGGGTGGGAAAGGGAGAGGTAGGGTGAGGTCAGGGCAAGGGGGAGGAATGAGTCAGAGAGAGACATACACAGTAATGGAAAGACTCTTGACAGTTACTCGATGTTAGTAATCCTATAAAGAGGGACAAAAAAAAAGGTATGAGAATTGCTGCTGCAGAGATGTAAATGGAAGTGTCAAGTCCACTTGACTCCATCCCCATCAGACACCACGGGTAAAATGCTGAGGAAAACTCATTCTACACTTTTGAAACAGAAAAGTTTTGTCCACTCTTTGGAACTCAGCTTTGTGAACTATAACAACATCCTACTCATAAGGCTGCAGTCATGTTTAAACAATACTCTTAATTCCGGCCCAAACTCATCTGGAGACAGGAGAATCTCAATGGTTCTGTGCATCATTAATTGCCCCAGCCAGGCATGTGTTGGCAGGAGTGGCAGAAAGCTGTGGATAGCAGCTTATTTCACACAAAACACAGTCCCATCCTGTTGGTAAGTTCAGGAACCAGAACTGCGCCCGTCCAGTGAACGCACAAGCATTGATGAACAGACTTTACATGCAACCTCTTTAACTAGATATTTGCTTGCCAGTGTTAAACACCAGGACCAAATTAACTGACCAGACTAAAACAGAGGATGGCAATGGGACAGCAACATACATCTGAGAGACTGAACACAATCACAATACTGCTGTTAAATCTCACCAAGTTCTCCAAGACACAGTGCCTGTCTGTTGGAAGCAGGGCATTTTTTCTGGATGAAAACATGGTCGAAACCTTCGTTCCAACATGAGCACAGTTTAAACTATGTTCACAACACTGAGGGACAAGACCTGCACACTCGGTGTGGTTCAGTATAAACTATGTTCACAACACTGAGGGACAAGACCTGCACACTCGGGATGGTTCAGTATTAGTGATCTGCTGAATTAGGTGGTGTCAGCTCTGATCACCAACCTGACTGCAGATTACCAGTTCATGATTTTTCTTCCTCTCCTATTTACCTCTCTCAGGAAAAGGCCAAAATTGTAGTTGATGTCGATGTGCTGGCTATTGTCCATTCTCTTGCTTCAATAAGTGTGTTTGCTCTCTCCCAGCTCAACCAACTGTGAAAACTAAAGCAGACCCGATGACCCTGTCAATGATCTGTTGTTGCTCTGTGACTCTCTCCCTTCTCCCAACAATCAGATTAAAATCTGGGAGTCTTTCTTGAATGGAAAGCCACATTCAGAGCTCCTTTCAGACACTGGGTTACAAGTATCCCCAGTTAAATATCTTCTGGAAGAAAGTGTAGTATTGTAAATTGGAACAAATTCAGATGGTTATAAACTAAGAGTTAATTTCCACTTTATTATCACATGTTTTGTCTAAACAGCCCCAATGCCATTTCAAACCATTAGCATTAATTTCAGGTTCAGCATCAATTTTTAAACACCCCAAAAATATATGTTCAAATGTGACCAAAAATATCAGGGACAGGATGGGGTGGGAACTGAAAATGCAAATCATAACTGAACAGATAGCAAGGCGTCGAGGTTGAAGTGGGAGATGTTAGATGTGCTCTCCATCACAGCAGGCAATCTCAAAGTGATGTACAAAAAGCTAACCACAGGCAGTTGAGTCTGTTACTATTCAGCCAAGCACAGCAGTGTTTAAACCACTTGCATTATAAAGCACCAGATCTGTCCCTGCCATTGCCTTGTACCCTCTAAACACCGTCCATTCTCTGAGCTGCAAGTTCCACCTGCTCTCACACAAGCCAAATAAATGGACCAAGTGGGTCTCCTTTCAGGTCCATTCAAAACAAAGTGCTCTCCTTAAACACACATCCGATACACACATGACAGATTGGTTACCGTGGCTGCTGCGGAATTACTTTTGAAAAGTTGTTGTAAATGCTTGTAGCACCACAGAACAGACAGAGGGGTTGAAGGCTCTTGCCACTTGAATCAACAAATGGCAGGCATTTCCAAGGCAGTGGCCAGTAGCGTGCAGCTCAAAAGCAAAAGCGAGTTTGCCCACAGCTCTGCAGAGCAGAGGCAGAGCTAAAATTAGCTCAGTTTTACCACGACCTCTTCAGCAATGAGTCAAACTGCAATTGAACAAAATGCCACAAACAAGGTAAAATCTGCCACAGCAAGAACAGATAAGAGGTTTGAGCAGCTTGTGGTTTTAAGGGGTTCATCGGCAACACTCTATCAATTGTGCAATAGTAATTAATTTTCATCACTGCATTCAACAACATGGCTTACAGATACACTGAGATAAAGTAAGCTGAATATTTTAAATTGGGCTCTTTAGATCAGTGTTCCCTTTTTAACTTAACCAGATAGATGGTGGATGCAGCCTTCCAACTGCCGTTTGAATCATGAACTTTTCCACTGAGTCCACCAGAAGCTCTGCCCTAATTCACACAACTCGAATAGTGTTGAGGCATATCACACAGATCCTGGATTCGCCATTCACTCAGAGAGGTTGAATTATTGCCGATTTTATTCACTTTGTACAGTCCATTATCCAAACAGTGGCTTCAACAAGGGAGCATTTCTACATTCGAGCCATAGTAAAAACCAAGTCAATAGACATACCCCTCTGTGAAACCTGCAAATGATATAATACTGTTAACTTCGGAAACATAAACCATGCACCCTATGATATTTTAGAGAGAGCTGCGGCTTGTGATTACTTTACACTTCTCGACACTTGCATTTCCAAACACTGGATTTATTCAATAAAGTGTTAGACATGATCTGTACTGTACACAGGCAAGAGGTTCCCATTCCCAGAATGTTAAACAAAATGCATTAATTATTCTCCCAGAACAGGCAGCGCAAAGCTTGCTACAAAAATAAAAGAGACGAGCATGCGAGGAAGTCACAGACAAACATTTCAATTGTTTTCTTAAGCTATTAGCAAATATTAAAAACCTGTCGTGAATTCGCTGTGTTGTAAACAATATTTTATTGGTAACAAATGCAGTGGGAAGGCAGGGAAGTGATGCAGGCTGAGTACATGCTCACCCTTCACAGTACGATTCATCGCTTGACTCACTGCGCGACGGTCACAAGAGGCACAGACATGTGTTTATTTTCTTCCTGTAGTGCACGAGCCTGGTTACAATATAATGGAAGCTGATAAGCTAAAGGAGGAAGAGAAGCACGCCAGGTACTAATAACCTGAAAGGGGAAACACTCACAAACTGGAACTGAATCAAAGGGTAAAGGGGAGGGAAAGGAAACGTAGGGCATCGTTCATTCTCACAAGGCATTTCTGGTAACCAGACAATGTTTAGGAGTCCAGTGTAACAGCTTGGCAACAAGCCAAAGGAACTATAGTGGTTTGACAAAGAAAGAGAATGGAACAGGAACACAAACCTAGTTGCATTACTGAGTCATAAAACTGAGGCATATTTAAAGATTGTTGAATAAAAACCTTTGCATCAATACTGCAGTATCACAGTTATTCCCACAACCCTGGATCGATTCAGTTAACTGAAGCCCTCAGCAAGGAAGATGTGGAAAGGAAGGCAAATGGAAGTGTTAGTTCCAAACATACTGAAGCCACAACGTGGTAGCCCCTATGAAAACAAATACTAAAAATCACCTTCAAAAAGTAATCAGGACAGCAATATCTACCCATCTCAACCTGCCCTGCTCATTACAACGGGCACTTTTGATTTTAGGCACTAGATGCATACTTTGGTTCAATGGTGAACTGACCTCAGGACGTCTGTCTGCTTCTTCCCTTCCTCCCTCCCTCCCTCTCCCCCAACCCGAGTTCACCAGGCAATTTCCTCATTGTTAAGATGCAGTGAGCTTCAGCAAGGTGTAGAGTTCCAAGGTTTTGTTTCAATAACCAGGACCTATGGTGTACTGCAAACACAGTGCAAAATGAACACTGCTAATCAGACAGTAACAGTAACACAGACTTGCCAATCGTTAGTCTTGGAAAGTGCATCTCCTAACCAGTGAGTCGGAGGAGAGAGGAAGCTCTTGTGGGGCTTTGTTGTATATACACAGTGACTGCATCAAATCCAGTTACTAGTTTTCCAACTGGGGAAAAACTCCAATGGACTATTCCTGGCAGCTACTCTGTGCACCTGCTAATATTGCCGTGGCGATATACAGAGTTCAGCAACAGAGCAGCAAAAAGGTGGGAACTCCCACCTGCCCACAGCTCGGAGCAGAGCAATGGTACTCCATAATCATGCAAGTTTCAGTCTTTCAAAGCCATTTAGGTACAGTTATTCCACAGGTAACATTTGTGTGGACACTTTCACAGCAGCAAAGGGTTGGGCCCAATAACTCAAAGGGAGTGCAGTTCCCCATAATAATCAACTCAGTGGGGCAATAGCTGTCAGCAGTGAATAACTTTCGTGTTGCACTGCGGCGACAATCATTTCCCCTGGGTTATTAAGTAAAGCAGTTAGGGCACAGGTATTCTAATATATAAGGCATGAATGGCTTCAGATGAATACTACACAACAAAAGGGAAGCCCATTTCAACAGATTACCTTGGAGCGTTTTGGTAAAGAGTCATTTGAAGAAGGAGCATGCCCTTACTCCCAGAATGCAATGCCAAAGAAAAATGCTTCAACAAGCAAAAGAGGGGACGGGGTGGATGTGGATGTGGGGCACAGACAAGGAGAGGACAGAGAAGGGGACATAGATAAGGTGGAGGAGAGAGAAGGGGGAAACAGACAATGGAGAGGGAGAGAGAAGGGGACATAGACAAGGGAGAGAGAGAGAGAAGGGGACATAGATAAGGTGGAGGAGAGAGAGAAGGGGGACACAGACAAGGGAGAGGGAGGGAGAGGGAGAGAGAGAGAGAGAGAGAGAGAGAGAGAGAGAAGGGGACATAGATAAGGTGGAGGAGAGAGAGAAGGGGGACACAGACAAGGGAGAGGGAGAGAGAGAGAGAGAAGGGGGACACATGAGGGGGAGAGAGAGAAGGGGACATAGATAAGGTGGAGAAGAAAGAGAGAGAAGGGGGACACAGACAAAGGAGAGAGAGAGAGAGAGAGAGAAGGGGACATAGATAAGGTGGAGGAGAAAGAGGGGGGGGGAAGACAAGGGAGAGGGAAGCAAGGGGTAGGAGTGGGACGGAGGGGGAAGGAGGGAGTGGGGTGAGAGAGATGGTCATGGGGTGGAAGGAAGCCGCTACAGGTGGAAGTGTGGCTGGTGTGGGGAGAAAAGTGAAGAGAAGAAGGGGGAAAATGTAGGGAGAGAAAGGGCTGGTAAATGAAGGGGAGAAAGAAAGGAAACAAAGGAGATAGAGTATTGCCACCAGACATGAGAGAAAGGCACAGTTTGGTCTAGGAGGGAAAGGCGCTGGTAGGGAGGAAGAGGTGGTGAATGAGAGAAGAAAAAAGTTATGAACTGGCGATGGGGATTGTGGGGGCAATATGGATGGGCAAGCGAGAGAGAAATAAAACACAGGCAGAAGTGTCAAAAAGAATAGGTGCAAAAACAAACTCAAGTATACATGTGTGCAAGAAACCAGCCAGTCAGGTGTGTATAAGAGAGGTGAAATGATTCTCCAATCTGTAAAACACACTCCAACGACAGCTCCTCACAGATCCCTTTAGCCACCTGCATTTGATGACTTAAGCTGGACATTGGCAGAGGTCTGACAGACCGCGCAGGAGTTTACCAAAGGCAGCTGTCCAATATTAAGCATTTTTACAGAAAAGTAGATTGAGAAACTGTTTTCAGAAACTGGTTCCAGAAGAAAAAGGCACTAATATCCCCATTTGAATATGTTCTGCCCATTAGCCAGATGTCTGAATCATTCTCGATGTTCTGAAGGTCATTCACTAAAACTGAACCTACTACCTCCATATGTAGATCCGAGAAGGTTGTGCCTCGCTCAATCACAAGCCAGTCATATTGCAAATGACCTGCCCCACAGCCCAGCCCTGAAGGCCTGAATTACCAATTTATCCTTTGCCTCACTCAGGCTACAACTAGCAATCTTAGTGGATTGCCAAGCATTGACAATTCTGTTCCTGTTTTCCCAGAGTGTTTCCTCTTTCAAAGCTCAATTTTTACAGGTGTTACAAAACTGTAAAAGTGACTTATTCATGATTGTTTTCTACAGCTATCTATCTGATTGTATCCAAAGAAAACTGACTCCTCTCCATATTGGAAATGGTACCACAGACTAACATGTATAGGCTGCAACTTGAACCATTTCAAATCATTCTTTTGAGTCTGATGCCTCAGTTATTCACTCAGCCCCTTTACATTAAGTAAGCACTCAAGATAATGGCTGAGGCTAGATGCATCTAGTCCCAGAAGCATCCCTAAATACCACAATTAATACATCGGCAAGGGATCACCGCGTTTACATGCCTGTCGTAGGCAGCAGGAATATCCATCATATGTGAGGGCTGCAGTCAAGTATTTGCTCAGTTATCCCAGTTGGCTTCAAATGTTCACTGAAGTATTAATAATTGCAGCACTGAGATCAAGACTGTCTGTCTCCCGTCCTTTTCTCCATTTATTATTAGTAATCATGTAGCTTTAATGGTACGTGGGAAGAGCTCAGACAGAAACATTAAAATCCAGCAGGTAAGCAGATACTCAAAAATCCAATCGCAGTTCCATGGCAAAGTGATGGTTTCCCCATTAGTCTGGAAGCGATGCACCGAATGTGATGCTGATACCGTGTGCGATGAACAGGCAGATGGAGGTGACCACTCGTACCCGGATCTCTGGGTCACTCATTCTCTTCGGGGTTCTGGGGATCAAAGATCTGGACGTGAGTGAAAGGGAAGAGTCCTTGCCGTCCATTCACCTCACCCTCCCATTGGCCGCTGATATTCATCCTGGTCACTTTCACAAGGTCACCAACCTGCGGGAGAAAGACAATCAGAGTTCAGGTCACTGTACAGAGTCAGAGAAAGGTGCCAGACAGACAAGTGAACCTCTACACTGCTGACAGACATGGCCACATGAAGGAGACCCTCTTCTGAATCATATCTGCTGTTAAAAGCTCATTCTCAAAACAAAAAGGATTCTCAATCAATCCATTCAGAGATGTAATGACGGTCCTTACTCAGTTTAAAGTTACTCAATTCAAACCTGCCACCTGACAATTTAAACCTGGAATTAGCAGCATGTTGTGACTTGGTTGATCTATTTACATCAGTCAATTGAAATGATTGTGTATTCCTGGGGTGTTGGTGCAAAAGGATAACTCTGAACCTTCAGGAGTAAGTTGCTACCAAAAAAACAAGCCAATACATTTTTGCTGTATCAACTAACTCTTATTTAATCTATCCCCACGCCCATGATATGCTGACTTGTGTTAAAAAGAATGCTGATGTTCTGTCCACAGAAATGACCTGAGCTTCTAGGTACCTCCCATTTCAACACGACCATATTCTCTGGACCATGACCTGCCTCAGGCTTGCTGCACTGCTCCAGCAACGTTTCCTTCAAACTGGAAGAACAGCATCCCATTTTGTGCTGAGGAAGCCTGCAACTTCTGGACTCGATGTGGAGTTCAACAATTTTACGGTCTGAGCACCTTCCCCCATGTCCTTACCCCAACCCCCAAACACCAGACCTTGGGCTGCTACCAGAAACAATCCATTGGCAACCATTAACAGTCGAGTGTGTGGTGCTGGAAAAGCACAGCAGGTCAGGCAGCATCCGAAGGGCAGGAAAATCGATGTTTCAGGCAAAAGCCCTTCATCAGGATTTCTTAATAAAGGGGGATTTTGCCTGAAACGTCAATTTTCCTGCTCTTCGAATGCTGCCTGACCTGCTGTGCTTTTCCAGCACCACACACTAGACACTGGTCACCAGCATCTTCTGTCCTCACTTAGGACTCACTGCTAACAGTCCCCATGAGCAGCCATTCATTACTCAGGGCTAACTTTGACCCACTCCTTCTCCACCTCGACCTCTTGCTTACTCCCTCACACCACCCCAGTCCTACTCTAGCAAACATACCAACCTTTTCCAAGCTACTAACAGTTCTGAAGGAGGTTCACTCGATCTAAAATATTAATTTTGCTTCCTTTCCACTGATGCCATCAGACCTGCGGAGTTTTTCCAGCAATGTTTGATTCTGTTAGTATTAAAGGCATGCTGCTTTGGCAGATACAGCACTTCCCTCAATCATGAATGCTGAGCTTCTTTCATCAGTGCAACAGACCAACTCACTAGTTGCCGATTTTCAAAATATGAAAATACACTCAAATTATTCCACCACGGTTTGTACTTCCAGGTTCCATCCCCTCCCCAGTATCATCATCTGCTTTAAGCTTCGAGTGGGGGAGCACAACAAGGAAGAGGGCTACAGAGAGCCAGGAGAAACCTCAGCATCGCAGACCAGCTCTGCAGTGTGTTCCCCATCCAAACCTCGTATGTAGATCCTTTTATACCATCACCACATCCAGATTATCAAATTCGAGGCACTAATTCTGAGGAACCACAAACATAATAGGAAACCAGACACACACAGAGATTACAAAGAAAACAAAAAGAAAAAGGTGCCCTGTGCCTCAGCTGGACATTAATTCTTGGGGTGCTGCTGATTGGTTTCAGGAGGCCAGGTACTCCACAGCAAGTAACTCATCTCCTGCCTCCCCAAAGCCTTCTCGCTATCTCCAAGGTACAAGTCAGGATTACTCCCCACTTGTCCGGACAAGTGCAGCTCCAACAAAAACCCTTACTGTTCAGGGCAAACATTTGACTGCCACTCCACCTACGACTGCCAACTTTCACTCCCATACAGTGGCAGTAGGATATGCCATCTACAAGGTTCACTGCAGCAACTCACCAAGGCCTTCTAACAGCACCTTCCAAACCTGAGACTGTAACCATTTAGAGGGGCATAGGCAGCAGATATTTCAGATCACCACCACCAGAAGATCCCACTTCAAGTCACACTCACGGAACTACATTGCTACTCCTTCACGATTGCTCGTTCAAAATCCTGAAACTGCCACCCAAACATGTGATAAAGGGAGCAGCTCAGCACCACCTACTGAAGGGCAATTCGGCAGAGACAAAAGTTGGCAGCCCATCCAATGTCACCCACATTGGCAAACAGGAAAAAGATGTTGTTCTAAGCCCACTGAAAGGATCACATTTCAGAAAGCCGCTAGTGTCAAGGTGCTGTATATTCTCATTCTAGCGAGATGCCAGGGTTCTTGCTGCTTTAATTGGCTTCCTTAGCTTAAAAAGGAATGTACAGCCTCACAACTAAAGCTGAGTCACAGAATCTGCAATCAGCATTCAATGTCGACTCTGCTTGGTCCAATAAAGCAACAATTTACAAACAATTCTTCAGTTACTGGCATCACAAGTGAGAGGAAATAGATGTTGGTCTCAGCAGAAACAAGCACCTAATTCGACAGAAACTGAAGAGCAGTTTGGCACAGGTGGCGGGGCCAGTGAAGCCAGTGCAACAGCAGATGGCAGTCGAATCATTGTTAGGAGAATTTTGTTCATTCATGCCAATGTGGTATGCACAAGTCATCAACACCCACTGAAGTGATTCATTCAGGGACCAACCTCAGCCATTTTGTGACGTGATCTATTAAGTGGCTTTCTTCAGATTATCAGGGCTTTGTCCGAGGGAGTGACAAGATCACCAGAGGCAACGTAAACACCAAAATAAAGATGATGCAAAACAAAGTTGGTTTATCAGCAAACTGGCATCTCAACATACACTGCTCACCAATGGGGCCTCTATGCAAAAGTCTTCAGCTCTGGATCTGTCCGGTGACTCAGTGCTGTTAAAGTATGACCTATTCTTGGCAACAGTGCACTATGAAGCATAGCTCCAAGTGTGTTGAGTCAGGAAAGGAACTGGTAAATTGATAGCACTCTGCACATGAAGAGCAAACTTTTTAAGAAATTGAGGAAGCAAGCCTGCGCCATGAAAACCTCACAGTAACTTGACATCCTTCCTCATTCAAGTCAAGCAAGTTTAAAAATGAGATCTTGTAAATTAGCTCTTGAGCATGTGAATTAATGATACAGCCTGACAGTTTGGGAAGGGTGTAATCTGGGGCCAGGTGAGCTGGCTTGCATACAGCCTTGAGGGACCACACACTTTCGTGACACAAAGCTAACCAGAGAGAATGAGCTCTACACCTTACTACAGAAAGTTTCATTGTGGAAAAGCCAAGCATATAGATACTGCTGGGAGGTGTAAAAAAGAAACCCAGAGCACGGAACAATTTTGCAGCTCAATGAAACAATCACAAGATCCTCACCATTTATCACAATTTAAAAATTGGAGGGGGCGTGTGTGTGCGCGCGCAAGCTTTCAATACCTAGTAGACAATCTGCCATTGTTTTTTCTATTCATTAAGGGGGTGTGGGCAACATTGGCTGGACCAGCATCACAAGCTACCCTCAGGAAGGTGGTAGTGAACTACTTCAGTCCATTTGGTATTAGTCAGTGGAGTGAAGGGAGGGAGCTCCAACATTTGTATTCAATGACATTGAAGAACGGAAGTATAAACATGCTATTAAGCATTGGTGAAGGAGGGAGTGGATGTTTATGGATATGCAGAGGAATCTCGATTATCCGAATACCAATTATCTGAAAATCGGATTATCCGAAGGAGATCTCTAGGTCCGGATGAAAACATTACATCAAAGGCATGTTTCCAACAGAGATCGCGTCTTTTGTTTACTGTGATTAAACAGGCATCGTCTCCAAACGTCTGACTTCCCGCCTCCCTCTCTCCCGACACTTTCCCTGGAGTTCTATACAAGGGTGTACCTAAACCCGCCTTCACCGTGTAATCTCTCCAACATTGTCCTGTACAAGGGAAAGCTAGAACCTGTCAAAAAGTAGCAGGAAAAAGCTGTGTGTGGGGCTGTGACTGGCAGTGCGCGTGCATTATTTGGAGACTTACCCCAGAAAGGCAGCCGCAGTAGCCTTGTAGATGTCCAATCTGACTGTCCCAGAGAGGGGCCTGGGGTAAACGGGATCAGGGTCAGGGTGGGGGCTCGCGCGCTGTGCTGCTGCGAGTCTCCTGAACAGGGAGCAGACTTTAAAAACTCCGAGCCCCAGAGGAAAGGCATTCAATCAATTAACTGAATAATCGATTATCTGAACAAAATAGTGCCCACCCATCTCATTCAGATAATTGAGCTTCCCCTGTGTTGCCTTTCAAGCTGCTATGTCCGAGATGATGTCAAGCTTCTCAACAATTTTTGGAGCTGTGCTCATTCAGGCAAGTGGAAAGTATACCGTCATATTGCTGACTTGTGTCTTGTAGACAGGCTTTGGGAGCTACTCGCTGCAGGATTCCAAGACTGACCTGTTCTTGCAGCCACTGTATTTATATGACAAGTCCAATTTGGTTTCTGGTCAATGGTAACCTCCAGGATTTTGACAGTGGGGAAGTCTGCAATGGTAACAACCACTGAACTTCATGGGGCAATGGTCATTGGCTGGCAAATGGCAAGTAATATTTGTTCTGCAAGTGCCAGGCAAAGTCTGGATACTGTCCAGTTCTTTTGAACTAGCATTTGAACATAGACTGCTTCAGTATCTGAATGGTGCTGAACATTGTGCAATCATTGGTGAACATCCCCACTTCTGATCTTACAACGGAGGGAAGCTCATTGATGAAGCAGCTGAAGATGGTTGAGATGAGGACGTTACTCTTACAATGATGCCCTGGAGCAAAGATGGTTGACCACCAATACAACTGTGTTGGATATGACCCCAAGCAGGAGAAACTCTCACCTCGCAGTCTCATTTATAGAGTACTGTTATCATTTTATTAGAGGCAATTCAGAGATATTCATGAGGATGATCCCTGGTATGGAGTAGCTGTCTTATCAGCTAAACAGATTGTGACTCTACTCACTGGAGTTTGGAAGAATAAGGTGATTTCATTTAAACATATAGGATTCTTAAGAGGTTTGACAGGGTAAATGCTGAGGGGGTGTTTCCCATCATAGCAGGGTCTACGATCAGGCGGCACAGTCACACGAGTGCCAAGTTAAAACTGAAGAGGAATATCTTCTCTGGGATCAGTGTCTTTGGAACTCCTTGTCACAACGAGCTGTAGGGCAGAGTCTTTGCATGCATTTAAGGCTGAGGTAGATAAATATTGATGAGTAGACAAATCATCTTTATGTGGAAAGGGCAGGAAAGTGGATGTGAGTGTTGAATCAGTTATGATGCTATTGAATGGCAGTGCTTGGAGAGATATATAGCCTACTCCTGTTTTTGTGGGCCCTGTGATCTTCCAGTGACTCCAGTTTTACTAGGACTCCTCGATACTGCATTCAGTCAAATACAACCTTGATGTCAACGAATGTCACTCTCACCTCCCCTCTTGAATTCAGTTCTTTTCGTCTATGTTTCGTTCAAAGCTGCAGTGACGTTAGGAGCCAAGTGGCCCTGACAGAACTCAAATGGTATGTCACTGAGCAGGTTATTGCGGAGTAGGAGAAGCTTGGCAGCTCTGTTGATGACACCTTCCATCGCTTTACTAATGAACAAGGGTACATTGACAGGTCAGTAATTGGATTGGTCCTGCTTTTTATGTACAGGACAAGCCTAGGTAATGTTCTTCATCGAGGAGAAAGTGAGGTCTGCAGATGCTGGAGATCAGAGCTGAAAATGTGTTGCTGGAAAAGCGCAGCAGGTCAGGCAGCATCCAAGGAACAGGAAATTCGACGTTTCAGGCATAAGCCTGATGAAGGGCTTATGCCCGAAACATCAAATTTCCTGTTTCTTGGATGCTGCCTGACCCGCTGCGCTTTTGCAGCAACACATTTTCAGCGCTAATTTTCTACATTGTTGAGTAAATGCCAGTGTTGAGGCTGTACTGGAAAAGTTTGGCTAGGGAGTTCTGGAGCACAAGTCTTCAGTACCATTGCCAGAATATTGTCATGGCCCATAGCCTTTGCAATAACCAGTACCTCCAGCCATTTCTTAATATCATGTGGACTCAAATTAACAGAAGAGTGGCATCTGGGATGCTTGGGACCACTGAAAGAAGCTGAGATGAGTTATCCATTATTCTGGCTGAAGACTGTTGTGAAAGCTTCAGCCTTAACTTGTGCACTGGTGTGTTGGGCTCTTCCATCATTGAGGATGGGGATACTGGGGGAGCCAGCTCCCCCAGTGAGGTGTGTAATTATCCACCACCATTCATGATTGGATGTGGTAGGACTGCAGAGCTTGGATTTGATCCATTAGTTGTGGAATTGTTCAGCTCTGTCCCTCACTTGTTACTTTTGTTGGGCATGCAGGCAGTCCTGTTTGTTAGCTTCACCAGGTTGAAACTGCACATCATAGTCCAATCGGTTAATCTCAAAAGTACAAGCTTTCAGAGCACTGCTCCTTTGTCAGGTAACTGGTGGGGCAGGATACACAGGGCACAATTTACAGAGGAATCTCAATTATCCAAATATCGATTATCTGAAGATGATTTCAAGGTCTCGCAAAAATGTTACAAAGAGGTAACTGTCTTTGATTTACCTGGACTGAAGAACACGTGAAAACGCTGGCAAAGACAAAGAAACACAAGCACCCCAAGCATCAGTGACTGGATATTTTTTAAGGGTTGTTACACAGCCCTGAGCAGAAGGGTTTTACAGTATTCCTGTCACTTTATGGGCCATTCTTGAAAAGACTGGTGGAGAACGTAAACTCAGGCGCAAGGTGGAGCTTCTCTTTCTATCATGAGAGTGTTCCCGGAAACTGACAAATGCTCTTGCGATCATAGAAGCTGTTCAGACCTCGTTTAACGCAGTCTTCACCACTCCTAGCCAAATGCTAACTACTGCTCATTTTTAATAAGTTTTCTTGTGTTATCATAGCTTTATTTTCTTCATGTGAAATCTGTGTCCTCTTGCACTCAATGTATTCAAATTATAGATTGAAACAAATTCTCTGGTAGAGCACAGTGTTAGATCAGCATGGCATCCCTTGTTTAAGGGAAAATCCGTGAACCAAATAATCAACGATCCGAACGACATAATGCCCATCCGTCATGTTCAGATAATTGAGGTTCCTCTGTATAAGTAAAAGATCAAAGAATCAAACAACTGATGTGATATACTGAAAAAACCTTAGATTGCTGTTGTCCTTAATCACTTTGAATGGGGATGGAGATTTTGAAGGATTAATATGTAAATCCCAAAATTTTATTCAAGGCACAGCCCTTGAAAGTTCAACACCAAAATCCAGGGAAGAACTTGGTTCTAAAAATTTATAATAGTGGGTGAAAGCATTTGATTAACTGATTATCTCTTCAACCAAATGCAATGTCATCACACCTCCCAAATACTCGCTGCATCATGACAAAGCTCCAACTCCAGCCCACTATTCCTCTCCAAAGTTCCTTCTCAATTGTGCAATGAAATGGAAATGGTTTGTGACAATGTGTCCCAGCAGTCTGAGGCTGAATCAGGCAGGGAGGATCAGGGGGAATGGAGCAGACTTGGATTATCAATAATCAGTCAATGTGCCAAGGTAGGTGCACATGGTGCGAAAAGTAAAATATTAACACAGATAAAGGACTGGTTCACAGGAAAACTAATAGGTATAAATGGATTGTTTCCAGTTTACTGAAACTGAAATAAATGGAGTGCTACAGCATTGTGACCTCAACTAAGGCTGGCTGTATTTGTCGTCAAATTTGATGACACAGAAACAGAGAAGGAAGCAAGTTGTGAGGCGGAGACAAAGAATCTGAAAATGGATACTGGATAGACTAAATTAACAGGGAAAAGCTTTGATGGTCTGCAATGTGAATATACGGGAGGTTGTCGACTTTGGAACTAAGAATGGAAAGACAATTAGTTAAGTGGAGATGATTACAGAATTCTCAAATGACAGGGATCTGCTTGTCCTAGTACACAAATCTCAAAATTACCATGTAAGCATGCAAAATAATTAGAAAAGCAAGTAGGGTGTTCGGTTTTATTGGGAAAAGAATATCCAAATAGGAGGATTTGCTGCAGGCATCGTCATCGAGATGCAGTCTTGGTAATGTATAGTCTTGGTTTCCTTAAAATTATGGAGGGCTATATTTGAACTAATTGCAGTCCTGAGAAAGATCATTAAGTTGATTTCTGGGTTGAAGGGGTTGTCTACCTTATGAGAAGAGATTGTGCAGATTGGTGCTATACGCATGGTAGTTTGGAAGAATGAAGTGTGATCATTTTGGAAAACACTTGCAGGGAGGGGGGGTTGACAGAGTAAATCTACAGGCATGGGGCTATCTAGAACTCAGGGGCATAGGAACAAAATAAGGGGATGAGTTAAGAGGAATGCCTGTAGAGGATCTTAATCTTTGAAATTCACTAGCCCAGAGAGCTGTGACATGTCTTCAAATATATTCACAGCAAATTCAGACAGTTTTGAGAAGGTAATTCAGCTATAGAGGACAGGCAGAAACTGAAGCTAAGGCTGAGGCCAAAATCTACCTGGTCTTTGGGTAGTGAGTGGGGTGCCTGACACTGACTCAGCTGTAGTGCAGTCAATCAGCAGTCAGGTATAATGCTACATAGGATTACAATCCTCAGTGTCGAGCTGCCATTCCTTGTACAGCAGCCCAAGTATTTATGAATCACAGAGAAAGCTCAAGCACTCATTCAAGGTGCAACTGCATGTCATCTATAAATAACTGATGCCGCTACCAGATGCAAATTCCATCCTTTCCTCATCCACTTCCTTTGCAAGGAGCTTTGAATTAAATCCTGAAATTCACAGACACAATAGCAGCTTCCTTACAGAGGCACATTTTTTCCCCCACTGTTGTTTACTTCAGTTTGACATCGTACCTCAAAGGGTTGAAGTTGCAGCTTAGACTGTGGTACACCTGCCCAGCTAGTATGAGCTCCACTGCAGTCAGCCAGATGGTAGGTGTGTGGCCATGCACGGGAGGGTTCGTGTCCCAGGGATTGCTAAGTGCGTGGAGTATATGGTTGGCTGTATTTATTAATTTCCATTGGTAACACAGGAATTACACTTCTGTATGGTACCAGAATTGGAAAACAGAGTTTTCTTGTTTAAAATGACAACGTGGGGTAAAGGAGATGAGCCACAGCAAACATGAATTTAAAACTTCACCAAAGCAAACTTGAAAAATAGCACTTAAGAATCCGAGCAATCCATAAAAATTATCCCGTAACCTGAAAATCCATCTAATTTGTGTATCATCCCAGTCAAAAATATATAGCGCAATGTGTATAGCCATGGACTTTCTTTTCCTGCATTTACTGGCCTACAAACAGACTCAATGCTGCATCTTAACAAGAGTACAAAATAGAAGTCTGAAGGGTCAATCAGGGCGTAAGGTAATCTGCTGTGTCTGATCAGTCATTGAAGACCAAGTGGCATCCAATGTTAATACATGTTGCAACTCCTTCGAGGAAAGGTTCTCAAAGCCCTACAAAGTCTCCAGTAAGATTATAGTAAAAATTCTGAACATAACAACATACCGCTTTCACAACCACCAGACAATCAAGGCTCCAGAAAACCCATTAAGGAGTTGAATTTAGTTTGCTCTATAAACATCTCCTGAACACGACAATTGCAATTCAGGTGACAGAATGGTGACACTTTGTTTGCGTGCTGCTTGGCCATCAGTTCACTTTAGGTCTTTCCAGAACAAATAACAGAAACCGTGAGCATGGTTCTGGACATGGCAGTGTGCAGTCCATGTTTCTGCACAAAGCTGTGTCATTACAGGGTAGAACTGAACACCCAAATCAAACCCGGAAGCAAATCCTGATATAGATTGCAGGCCGCATTAGATATCCTAGGAGTCGTGGTCACAATCAGGAATTGACCACAACTCAGCACAATTACAAACGGAATACACAAAACACACTTAACAGCATTCAAGACGAACTGGGCTCAACACCTCAAACCATTTTGATCAACCCCTTTACTTTCAATCCAGGGGTTCCTTGTTTGCATGCATTTGTTAACTATATCAATTCTCTAATGCCATGAGCATTCCCATACCTTTTATGTGGGGAAATCTCCCACTTGTTCCTTCTGTCCCCCTTTCCTACAATACATAAAAAAAGCATCACTTCTGCAGCCCGCTTCTTTTTTAAGTCACATTACAATCAAGCATTTAAACGGTTTCTTTCCAAATGCTACCAGAGTTGCTCCAAACTCCCCATGCTACCAGACAATACTTTCTCCAGAATTCCCAATGCAGCAAAGCAGAGTTTCTCCAATATTCTGAATACTACCAGACCAGCGTTTCTCCCAATACTACCACAGTTTCTCCAGGATTCCCAATCCTACCAGACCAGAGTTTCTACAGTATTCTCAATGCTACCTGACCAGAGTTTTTCCAGTATTTCATTTTTATTTCACTTCTTCCATATTTGCAGTTACCTAATCTGGCAATTTTCTGAAAATTGCCATTTTTATATTTTATTCTGTATCAGTTGTGACAGCTAAAAAATAAATGGACAAGTTGTAACATGGATACAAAGTATTCTGAGTGAAAGAAACCAGGGTAATGTGCAAAAATGTTTTTTTGGACAGGAATAAGGTACACAGTGGTCTCATCTGGGTCATTAATATACACTAAATAAAACAGTGAACTTAGTCATGACCAGACTTGCATGGACTAAATTTCAAAATTGACAGGTGCGACAATATTTGAAAATATTGTGAACTGAGAAAACTAAAACCTCATAAGGTGAGGAATGGGTAGATACATGGCAGATGAATCAATGTGCTACAGGGTGAAGTGATGCATGTTGGTACAGGGGTGAGAAAAGGCAATGCAAGGTAAAGGAACAGAGGGGCCTCAATAGATATGTGCATAAACCGTAAAATGGCAAGATGGGGTGAGAATGTGGTTAAAAAACTCGACCGGTTGCCCGGACTTTATAACGAGAGGTTGACACCACAAAGAGAAAGGAAGGTTTGAGCCCAAACAAAGCCCTTTTTTTGCCTTGTTTGGAGAAATGTGTCTTTACAGAGACTGCAGAACAATTTTCTGACAATAGTTCCAGGGAGGAGGGCCTTCAATTAAGGGGACAGTTTGGAAAAGATTGCTCATGGATTCCAGTCTGCATCTCTCAGTTGTGCAAGGCAGTTTGTTTGATTCAGGATCAAATCAAAAGCTTCTGTTGTTAGCTGCATACAAGTGTGCCATGTTTGGAGACCAACTGTAAACTCTCTCTGCAGTGAAGAAAATATCGCTGTTTGCGTTTGTATATCATCTTTCAGGACATTAGAATGCTCCAAGTCACTTTGTAGCCATTGAGGTATTACAGTGAAATGCAGTACAGATGCTGGAAGAATAACAGTTGATTTGCACTAAGCTAATTATTGTTGTTCTCAGTAACAGCAATGCGCTAATTATCAGATCACCCACTGTTTGGTGTGATTAAGGAATAAATACTGGCCTAACATTGAGCATACTTGCTCTTTTCAAAGTTGTCCTGTCTGGATCTTTTATTTCTGCCCTGGGTGCAGACAGGATCCTGGTTTAAAGCACTCTGACAATAAAACTCAAAAGTTCTCTAAGTACTGTATTTGCAACATCGTTCTCGTCTCCAGAAGCACTCCAGATTGACAATAATAATTAGAAACGCTGTGTTTGTTGGCCAGATAATTTCTTTTTTTATAGTGTTTTACTAGGTTACCTTAACAGACACTTAGATTTACCAAATCAAAACAGGAAATGCTGACAATACTCAGGCCAGGTAGCAGTTGTGGAGAAACAGAGTTAATGCTTCTGAATTGATGGAAGGGTTGAGGATCAGAAACATCAACTCTTCTATTCCATTGATTCGCAGCATTCTCTGCTTTTGTTTCGGATTTCTAACATCTACAGGCCAGCCTTACAATCAGAGAACTTCAAAACACTAAAAGACCTATAATTAACTTCACAGAGTTCAACTACTCAAGACTGAGTTTCTTTCTTTGAAGTTAACAAAGGTTTGACAGGATATTCTGCTTTTTACAAAATTCTGATTATTTATGGTGAATGAAGGGATAGTGGGATCATTGCCAGATGCGTCATGTCCTGCCACTCAACATAACAAAATATAGCTTCTAAAATTAAGTGGTTTAATTGGTTGAGTACAAGAAAACTCTACCAGCTAAATGGAATAATCAAGGCTGGCTGGTAGTACAGCGCCCAGTGAGTGGGCATCCCTGTTAAACTCCAGTTGTGATATATAACCTAGCACAATCTCAGTGCTAGTTAATTCAACTGAAGATTTTCAAAAGCTTACACGCATCATGCTTTCTAAATCAAAGCGTAGTCCTTGGTCAATGTGTGACATACAATAGTGATTGAATATATGGCATTGTTCCAATTTTGTAGAAAAATCTTGTGTGGTAAGCATTACCATGTCAGTCTATTGCATCACTGGATTGGATTGTGCAACTGGACAAATTGTACAGTAAGTTCAGAAAGACAGTAAGGGTGTAGCGCTGAAATTTTGTTCTATTAAAAAACTCTAGAATCCAAAATTAAGTAGACATATTTGCATTAAGGAAGCCGATATGATAACTCAGGACAGTAGTTTACAGCTCCATTCCTGCGAAGAACCATCAGGATGGGAAGAGCCAAACACACAATGCTGCAACATCAAAGCTGAAAGGTGAGCTCATCCTTCACTGGTATGGCCAATGCCTGCGAAGCTCACACTGGGCAAAGACGAGAAAAGGGAATGCACACTACAAATGTCACTCCATCTCACCACAGCAAGTCATTGTGTGCACACCAAATATTCCTCAGGTTCAAACTTTGATACATTTGCACACGCAACTCCTAGCCTAGAGTTCTATCCCACAGCCAACACTGCCAAACAGATTAGCCATTCAGCTCACTTATTTTGTTAGAGGACCATGGCAGTCCAAATTCAGCACTCACCTACAAAAAACACTTGAGAAATAAGTGAGGCAGTCTGTGACACCTAACACTGAAAGCAAAACACATTTGGTAGGTTTGGATGAAACATAATCATTAAATTACAGCAAACAAATTAGAGGAAGTACCTAAAAGCAATGGCTTATGAGAAACGGAAGTAGTGAAGCTGCAGAGTTTGGGAAGAGAAGGAGGCCTTGGTTTCAATCCTTCCTATTTTCCTCTTGCTGCTACCACTCCAATAATCCAGACTCTGGGTCAAACAGGCTATCACAAGTATGGCTGACAACCCAAAAAAAAGAAATATTTTAAATCATGAATTTTTCTAGTTATCTTTTCCCAGCCCTAGACAGAGCTGTACTGTCTAAATCAATTAAAACAGCATGCTGAAGAAACTCAGGTCTGTTGGTATGTGGAAGAATACAGCCAGATCTGCTGAGCTTCTCCAGAACTGTTTCACATTTCCAGCATCTGCAGTATTTTGCTTTCATCTACCATCTTGATATTCATTTTGGAAACTGGCCAAAGACAGGAAACATTTAATTTTTTCTCATAATTTCCACTTAACAATTTATAATTATAGACTGGGATGCACCCTTCACCTTCCAATAATCTAGGCTCTCATGAATTTCCTAAATCTACTTAGGCAAGGTAAAAGAAACACCCATTGAATGATAGCTCAGCAAGAGTCAAATGTTCGTGTCAAAACAAAGTTGTCAGAATATAAAAATGGATCATAATTTCTCATCGAAGATTTTCTTTAAAGGACTTGGAAAGTGGTATTGATTTTGCAATGGACTTCAAAGCAGTGTTCTGGGTACTTATTTATTTCTTTACGAAGCTCAAGTGCTGCAGAAATTGGTGGTAACGTTTTGATTTGCTGTAGTCCAAGTGGCGTCAGTTTTTAGGAGGAAGCTCCAGGATTTTGACCAGTGACAGTGAAGGATATGGCTCCATATCAGAACAGGGTCAACCTTGGATTGCAGCTTGCAGGTGGTGGTGAAGTTGACGAAACAGGAGCAGCAATCACCAGACCTTTCACTGGAGCAAGCTGTCAAGTCTAATAACACGAATGGTTTGGGGATTTTTGAGATGACGGAAAGTGGAGCAAGATAAACAAGTCCTATTATTCATCATTTCCAACCTTGGTGATCGAAAATGAATGGCAACCCATAATAAAGCTGACAATCCACATAAAAAAACTATTAAAAGGTAAAGGTGACAAACTGACAGCAAATGCCTTCGGTGGGTGGGGGGGGGGTGGCAGGTTGAAGCCCAGAGTTATTGCTGATCACTGCTGCTCTGCTGAAATGTTTTCTTATCTACAGAGACAAAAATAACTTCAAGGTTACTGGATTAAAAATTAATAACTGCAGTGAAACTAGTAGACTTATTGCATTGTACACTTCAAAAGAACAGGAGTAACTTGAAATTCCACTAATGAAAGAAAAATGTTTAACTTATGAAGGGTCTGTGATGTCACTACTGTTGCTGAGTAGTCAGCAATGAGCTGCCGATCATTTAAAATAAGCAAAATGAGTAGCAAACAAGTTAGAAAACAATGACTCAAGCAGGTGGGAGTTTGGAATGCTTTACTTCAGGATACAGTTGGTACACAGACATTTTTATAATGCACAGGCAACATGAACAAATCTTTCATGATCGAGGGCTACGGGAGAGAACAGAATAAAATTCTTTTTAAATCATGTTGGCAAAGAAGCAGCACAGATATATTGCTTTCCTTTTTAAGCTTTGAACAATGGTGGTAACATGAATAAGCAGTGCCAAAGATACACCTGCTACAGATTTCACATCAATCTCTAACTCATCTTACTGCTCCAGATCACTGCTCAGCAAAATCCTGACAGGACGCTTATTTTAACCGGGGGAGGGGGAATTTCAGGAAGACAGTAATACTCTGAAGGAAATTTTCAAAGCCAGGGAAAGGGACATTGTCTATTCTAATTTCATATTTCATAGAATCTCTACAGTGTAGAGAGAGAGACCCCTACGGTACATCAAATCTTATCACCCGCTGAGGAGCACTCACCAGTCCCAGCCCCACAACTCTGCATTTCCCTTGGCTAATTCACCTCGCCTGCACATTCTTTTGATTGTGGAAGGAAACCAGAGCATCTGGCAGAAAATCATGGAGACATGGGGAGAACATGCAAACTCTACAGTCACCCACCCAAGGCTGGAATTGAACCCAGATTCTTGGTATTGTAAGGCAGCAGTTTAATCACTAAGTCACTACACCAGCCCATTGTTTTTCTAAGAAAAGGAATCCCAGTGGAGAAGTCAGTGACAATGAACTGATCTTTGAGTGAAGATCAGGGAACTGAAGCAGTCAGGTGGTCAGCAGTGACATTCATGGGATGAATCTGTTTGCAACACTCACACAGTTGGCCCTATGATTCAAGCAATCCTGCTGTAAACAATGACCACACTACTCATGCATAAAGTGCTAGATGTGAGCCAGAATGAGGGACTTCTCATTCCCAGTGTAGCTTGTTGATGTTATGTCCAGCTCCAACTCGCTTTCCAAATATTGCCTCATTGTATTAGCAGGTTGCTGTGAAATGGAGATTTTGAACAATAAGGGTTAAGGTTTCAGTATATACCAACCAAAGACTAGCCAAATCAATGAAGCAGCAGAAATAATGTAAAACATACTTCCTGCTAAAGAAATAGCAACCCATATGCAGCAACAACGGGCTAACAGTTCTAAGACTCTGGCATCACAGTTCAGTGCTCACTTGAACACAGCTTTCTCCGAATCTCAATGGTGGAAACACAAGTTACCAGAATGATTCAGTGTTGACAATGCGTAACTACCAAGAAGTTTCAATGACAGGGCAACAGTTTGAATGGGTACACTGTAGCATCTGCTCCCTATTTTCACTGACAACTTTAGATTTAGCCCACAGTTACAGACAGACTGCCTATCCAATTCAACTGGAGTACTTTAAACCAAAGATGACAAGAAACTTCTGCTCCTTTTCCACTGTTCAAGCAAATCTCTGCTTGCAAAATTCTAAAAGATGCCAAAGGAACAGTGACCATTATATGGCAGAATTTAACACTTAATTGAAGTTAGAAACTTGGGTTGGAAACAACTGCGCTGATCTTTAATCAGGGTAATTACATATGGATGAGGACAGAGTTGGCTGGAGTGGATTGAGAAAGTAGTTGAATAGAAAAGACGGAAGAAAAACAATGGCAGATATTTAAGAAAATAGTTTAGGACGCACAGCAAAGAGTATGCCAGTGAGGAAGGAGGATTCGAGGAAGGGGATAAACTGACCAGTGAAGTTAAGGAGAGTATCAAACTGAAACAAAGAACATACAATACTCTGAAGATCAATGGTAAATCAGATCCTTGGGAATACATTAAAAGACGACAAAATGAAACCAAAAAAAGGAGAAAAATATGTACTAAGAAGGTGAACAAAGTGAACATTGGCATCTTAGAGAACAAGGCGAGAGAAATAAAAATGGGGAACAAGGAAGCAATAGTTCTACCACCACCCTTAGTTAAACGCATCCGGATGGGTATATGAACAGAAAGAGTTTTGAGGGATATGGGCCATATGCTATTAAATGGGACTAGGTTTATTTAGGATATCTGGTTGGGTTTGGATGATTAGGACTGAAGGGTCTGTTTCCATGCTGTACATCTGTATGACGCTGTAAAGTCTTTTTTATGATCGGTGCTCAAATAACTAAGTTGCGGATCATTGCCATGGTAAAATTATAAGATGAGCACAACATTCAAAGTTGACCATTAGCTGCAGTTTAATCCTCCACGGTCACACAGTGACAGTGCAGAGGCCTCTAGACCATTTTCATAAATCGAACTCTGAAGTGTTGGGTGTTTCGATATTGATTGTGGAGAGTCAGTGATCTTTTGCACATCGGAAAATACAAAGTATGAAGCAACACATCGGACTAAGCTTGTACCAAATACTCCTAATATCCAACAGTACCCCTGACTGATTCACACGGAATTAAGCCAGCCCATTTTAAGAATGACATAAGACAAAAGAGCAAAATTAGGCCATTTGGCCCATCAATCCTGTGCCACCATTGCTGATCTTCACCTTCCACCCTACCCCTCAATTCCCTTACCTTCCAAAAATCTATTGATCTCTTTTCTGGAAAGTACTGAATGATTAACAGAGAGAGAGAGAGAGAGAGAGAGAGAGAGAGAGAGAGAGAGAGAGAGAGAGAGAGAAAAAGAGTGCTCAAAGGAGGGAGGGAGGGCGTGCACTCAGTTTATATTGCTTCAGATGAGAAGTACACACACAGTCGCTAATGAGGCTGACATATTAACAACATTTTTTTTGCACCACACATTCTGGCCTTAACATCATGCGAGCATATTGCAACAATTCGTGCCGTTATTTCCACATCAGCTTCTGCGACTTCTGCACTGAATGACATGGATTTCAATTGCTGGAGCCTAGGGGGTGGTGAGAAGGGAAATTACAATCATGGCACAGGAACCTGGAAGGATAAACCAAGAAACTCAAACATCTGCATTGCCTTAAACATTATAAAAGTGGACACCGGTCTTTGGTTTGCATACGCAACTCAGAAGCCAGATTTTGTTCAAGAATCTATTTCTGGGCAAGGTGCAAGAAAGAGCACATGGAAAACAGAAAACACCTACTATATTCCCAAAGTGGCCTAAAGCACTAGACAGCCAACAATTAATTTAGGAAATACCTGGTAGTCAATTTGCATGCAAAATAGGAATGACAGCAGTGGGATAAATTAAGCAAATTTACTAAGTTGTCTAACCCCAGTCACTGGCCTTTTCCCAGAAAACAAGGCAACTCTTTTTGAAAAAATTCATTGATCCTGCCTCCATCATAGTCTCAGGCAGTGCATTCCACATCCTTTATCATCCTCTCAGTAAACCATCTCTCACTCACCATAACTTCTGTTGTCAATCACCTCAAGCCTGCTGTCCTCAGTTTCTTGACCCGCCCACCCCAACCTCCCAGTCCAGCGTCATGATTTTGAACACTTCAAAAAAGTCTTCTTTTCATCCACTCTTCTCAAAGGTATGTGATAGATGGCAGTTATAGGAAGGGGGGAAAATCTCAGATACAGTCACATAGATGGGTTAACTCCAGGAAGGGTGAGAGAGGTCGGCACCGAGGGTAGGAGTCTTTTGTGGATATACCCATTTCAAACAGGTATGCTGTTTTGGAAAATGCAGGGGGTGATGGATTCTCAGGGGAACCACAAACAGCCAAGTTTCTGGTGTTGAGACTGGCTCTAATGCAATGAGGGGTACGTTGGCTTCCAAGAGATCAATTGTGTTAGGGGATTCTGTAGTCCGAGGTACAGACAGACGTTTCTGTGTCCAGCAGAGAAAAAGCAGAATGGTGTGTTGTCTCTCTGGTGCCAGGATCAAGAATGTCTCAGAGTGGGTGCAGAATGTTCTCAAGGGGGAGAGGGGCCATCAGGGGGTCATTGTCCACATTGGAGCCAACGATGTTGGAAGGGAAAAGGTTGAGTCTCTGAAGGAACATTAGAGAGAGTTAGGCAGAAATTTAAAAAGGAGGTCCCCAAGGGTAGCAATATCTGGATTACTCCCAGTGCTACAGGTTAGCGAGGGCAGGAACAGGAGAATAGAGCAGATGAATGCATGGCTGAGGAGCTGGTATATGGGAGAAGGATTCACATTTTTGGATCATTGGAATCTCTTTTGGGGTAGAAGTGACCTGTACAAGAAGGATGGATTGCACCTAAATTGGAAGGGGACTAATATTTTGGCAGAGAAATTAGCTAGAACTGCTCGGGAGGATTTAAGCTAGTAAGGTGGGAGGTGGGACCCAGAGAGATAGTGAGGAAAGAGATCAATCTGAGAACAGAAGTGAGTCAAACAGTCAGGGCAGGCAGGGACAAGGTAGGACTAATAAATTAAACTGAATTTATTTCAAAGCAAGGGGCCGAACAGGGAAGGCAGATGAACTCAGGGCATGGTTAGGAACATGGGAGTGGGATATCATAGCAATTACAGAAACATGGCTCATGGATGGGCAGGACTGGCAGCTTAATATTCCAGGATACAAATGCTACAGGAAGGATAGAAAGGGAGGCAAGAGAGGAAAACAGAGGTAGCTGGGTAACAGTTAGAGGTGGGAGGGGAGGAAGCAGGCAGCGCAGGGATCCCCTGTGGTCGTTCCCCTCAACAATAAGTATACCGTTTTGGATATTGTTGGGGGGAACGGCCTAACAGGGGTAAACTGCAGTGACTAGGTCTCTGACACGAGGTCCGGCTCTGAGTCAGAGAAGGGGAGAGGAGGAGAGCGCTAGTTATAGGAGACTCTATAGTTAGAGGGACAGACAGACGGTTCTACGGACATGGACGAGACTCTCGGATGGTTTGTTGCCTCCCGGGTGCCAGGGTCTGAGACATCTCCAACTGTGCCTTCAGAATCCTTAAGGGGGTGGGTGTGCAGCCAAGAAGTCGTGGTGCACAATGGCACCAACGACATAGGTAGGAAGAGAGGTGGGGAGGTCATTCAGGAGCTCGGGGAGTTAGGCTGGAAGCTAAAAGCAAGGGTGGACAGAGTCGTCATCTCTGGGTTGTTGCCGGTGCCATGTGACAGTGAGGCAAGGAATAGGGAGAGAGTGCAGTTGAATACGTGGCTGCAAGGATGGTGTAGGAGGGAGAGCTTCAGGTATTTGGACAATTGGACTGCATTCTGGGAAAGGTGGGACCTGGACAAGCAGGACGGGTTGCACCTGAACCAGAAGGGCACCAATATCCTGGGAGATAGGTTCGCTAGCCCTCTTCGGAGGGATTTAAAGTAATTTGGCAGGGGGATGGGATCCGGACTTGTAGTCCAGCAAGTAGATTAGCTCATTTTCAGGATGTCCAACAATGTAGGGAGGCAGTGGAGAAGGTAGCACTGACAGGAAATACTTGCGGACACAGAGATGGGCTCAAGTGTGTATACTTCAATGCAGGAGTATCAGAAATAAGGTGGGTGAACTTAAGACGTGGATTGGTACTTGGGACTATGATGTTGTGGCCATCAAGGAAACGTAGATAGGAGGGAGGGACATGGAGTTGTTGGAGGTTCCTGGTTACAGATGCTTCAATAAGATTAGGGAGGGGGTGTGACGTTGCTAATTAGAAATGGTATAATGGCTGCAGAAAGGCAGTTCGAGGGGGATCTGCCTTTGGAGGCAGTATGGGCTGAAGTCAGAAATAGGAAAGGAGCAGTCACCTTGTTGGGTGTTTACTATAGGTCCCCCAAGAGCAGCAGAGATGTGGAGAAACAGATTGGGAAACAGATTTTGGAAAGGCGCAGAAGCCACAGGGGAGTAGTCATGGGCGATTTCAACTTCCTAAATATTGATTGGAAGCTCTTTAGATCAAGTAAATTGGATGGGGTGGTGTTTGTGCAGTGTGTCCAGGAAGCCTTTCTAACTCAGTATGTAGATTGTCCAACCAGAGGGGAGGCCATATTTGATTTGGTACTCGATAATGAACCGGGACAAGTGATGGGCTTGTTAGTGGGTGAACATTTTGGTGATGGTGACCACAATTCTGGGACTTTCACCTTGGTTATGGAGAGAGATAGGTGCGCACAACAGGGTAGATTTTACAATTGGAGGAAGGGTAAATACGATGCTGAAAGACAGGATCTGAGGAGCATAGGTTGGGGGCATAAGCTGTCAGGGAAGGATGTCAATGAAATGTGGAACTTTTTCAAGGAACAGATATAACGTGTCGTCGATATGTATGTACCTGTCAGGCAGGAAAGAGATGGTTGTATGAGGGACCCTTGGTTGACGAGGGAGGTTGAATGTCTAACAAAGGGGAAGGAGGAGGCTTACATAAGGTTAAGGAAATAAGGTTCAGAGCGAGCGTTGGAGGGATACAGGATAGCCAGGAGGGAGCCGAACAAAGGGATTAGGAGAGCTAAGAAAGGGCATGAAAAACCTTTGGCGGGTAGGATCAAGGATAACCCCAAGGCCTTTTATGCGTATGTGAGAAACATGAGAATGACGAGAACGAGGGTAGGTCCGATCAAGGACAGTAGTGGGAGACTGCGTATTAAGTCGGAAGAGATAGGAGAGGTCTTGAATGAGTACTTTTCTTCAGTATTTACAAATGAGAGGGACCGTATTGTTGAAGAGGAGAGTATGAAATGGACTGGTAAGCTAGAGGAGATACTTGTGAGGAAGGAAGAGGCATTGGGCATTTTGAAAAACTTGATAGACAAGTCCCCCGGGCCTGACGGGATATATCCTAGGACTATGTGGGAAGCAAGAGAGGAAATTGCAGAGACGTTGGCAATGATCTTTTCGTCTTCACTGTCAACGGGGTGGTACCAGGGGACTGGAGAGTGGCGAATGTTGTGCCCCTGTTCAAAAAAGGGAATAGGGATAACCCCGGGAATTACAGGCCAGTTAGTCTTACTTCTGTGGTAGGCAAAGTAATGGAAAGGGTACTGAGGGATAGAATTTGAGTATCTGGAAAGACACTGCTCGATTAGGGACAGCCAGCAAGGATTTGAGAGGGGTAGGTCTTACCTTACGAGTCTTATTGAATTCTTTGAGGAGGTGACCAAGCATGTGGATGAGGGTAGAACAGTGGATGTAGTGTACATGGATTTTAGTAAGGCATTTGATAAGGTTCCCCATGGTAGGCTTATGCGGAAAGTCAGGAGGCATGGGGTAGTGGGAAATTTGGCCAGTTGGATGGAGAACTGGCTAACTGGTTGAAGTCAGAGAGTGGTGGTAGATGGTAAATATTCAGCCTGGAGCCCAATTACAAGTGGAGTTCCACAGGGATCAGTTCTGGGTCCTCTGCTGTTTGTAATTTTAATTAATGACTTGGAAGAGGGAGTCGAAGGGTGGGTCAGTAAATTTGCAGACGATACGAAGATATGTGGAGTTGTGGATAGTGAGGAGGGCTGTTGTCAGCTGCAAAGGGACTTAGATATGACGCAGAGCTGGGCTGAGGAGTGGCAGATGGAGTTCAACCCTGTCAAGTGTGAGGCTGTCCATTTTGGAAGGACAAATAAGAATGCGGAATACAGGGTTAACGGTAGGGTTCTTCGTAAGTGGAGGAGCAGAGGGATCTTGGGGTCTATGTTCATAGCTCTTTGAAAGTTGCCACTCAGGTGGATAGAGCTTGTAGTGCGACTATGGTCTATTAGCGTTCGTTAGCAGAGAGATTGAATTCAAGAGTCGTGAGGTGATGTTGCAACTGTACAGGAACTTAGTAAGGCCACATTTGGAGTACTGTGTGCAGTTCTGGTCGCCTCACTTTAGGAAAGATGTGGAAGCTTTGGAGAGGGTGCAGAGTGGATTTACCAGGATGTGTCCTGGAATGGAGAATAGGTTGAGAGTGCTAGGCCTTTTCTCATTGGAACGGCGAAGGATGAGGGGTGACTTGATAGAGGTTTATAAGATGATCAGGGGAATAGATAGAGTAGACAGTCAGAGACTTTTTCCCCAGGTACAACAGAGTGTTACAAAGGGACATAAATTTAAGGTGACGGGTGGAAGGCATTGGGGGGAGGTGTCAGGGGTAGGTTCTTTACCCAGAGAGTGGTGGGGGCACAGAATGCGCTGCCTGTGGGAGTGGCAGTCAGAATCATTGGTGACCTTTAAGCGGAAATTGGATAGGTACATGGATAGAAGGGTAGTAAAGACAAGCCAGGGAACTATAGACCAGTGAGCCTGACCTCTGTGGTGGGCAAGTTGTTGGAGGGAGTCCTGAGGGACAGGATGTACATGTACTTGGAAAGGCAAGGACTGATTCGGGATAGTCAACATGGCTTTGTGCGTGGGAAATAGTGTCTCACAAGTTTGATTGAATTTTTTGAAGTAGTAGCAAAGAAGATTGATGAGGGCGGAGCAGTAGATGTGATCTATATGGACTTCAGTCAGGCCTTTGACAAGGTTCCCCATGGGAGACTGATTAGCAAGTTTAGATCTCATGGAATACAGGGAGAACTAGCCATTTGAATTGGGAACTGGGGGTGGTGGTGGTGGAGGGTTGTTTTTCAGACTGGAGGCCTGTGACCAGTGGAGTGCCACAAGGATCGGTGCTGGGTCATCTACTTTTTGTTATTTACATAAATGAACTGGATGTGAGCATAAGAGGTACAGTTAGTAAGTTTGCAGATGACACCAAAATTGGAGGTGTAGTGGACAGTGAAGAGGGTTACCTCAGATTACAACAGGATGTGGACCAGATGGGCCAATGGGCTGAGAAGTGGCAGATGGACTTTAATTCAGGTAAATGTGAGGTGCTGCATTTTGGGAAAGCAAATCTTCGCAGGACTTATACACTTAATGGTAAGGTCCTAGGGAGTGTTGCTGAACAAAGAGACCTTGGAGTGCAGGTTCATAGCTCCTTGAAAGTGGAATCGCAGGTAGATAGGATAGTGAAGGCAGTGTTTGGTATGCTTTCCTATATTGGTCAGACTATTGAGTACAGGAGTTGGGAGGTCATGTTGCAGCTGTACAGGACATTGGTTAGGCCACTGTTGGAATATTGCGTGCAATTCTGGTCTCCTTCCTATCGGAAAGATGTTGTGAAACTTGAAAGGGTTCAGAAAAAATTTACAAGGATGCTGCCAGGGTTGGGAGGATTTGAGCTATAGGGAGAGGCTGAACAGGCTGGGGCTGTTTTCCCTGAGCGTCGGAGGCTGAGGGGTGACCTTATAGAGGTTTACAAAATTACAAGGGGCATGGATAGGATAAATAGGCAAAGTCTTTTCCCCGAGGTCGGGGAGTCTAGAACTAGAGGGCATAGGTTTAGGATGAGAGGGGAAAGATATAAGAGAGACCCAAGGGGCAACTTTTTCACGCAGAGGGTGGTACGTGTATGGAATGAGCTGCCAGAGGAAGTGGAGCTGGTACAATTGCAACATTTAAGAGGCATTTGGATGGGTATATGAATAGAAAGAGTTTGGAGGGATAGGGATATGGACCGGGTGCTGACAGATTAGATTAGACTTACAGTGTGGAAACAGGCCCTTCGGCCCAACAAGTCCACACCGACCCGCCGAAGCGAAACCCACCCATACCCCTACATTACCCCTTACCTAACACTACGGGCAATTTAGCATGGCCAATTCACCTGACCCGCACATCTTTGGACTGTGGGAGGAAACCGGAGCACCCGGAGGAAACCCACGCAGACACGGGGAGAACGTGCAAACTCCACACAGTCAGTCGCCTGAGTCGGGAATTGAACCCGGGTCTTCAGGCGCTGTGAGGCAGCAGTGCTAACCACTGTGCCACCGTGCCGCCCACAGGTGGGACGAGATTGGGTTGGGATATCTGGTCAGAATGGACGGGTTGTACCGAAGGCTCTGCTTCCATGCTGTACATCTTTATGACTCTGAAGAACTCCAGCTTCTCAAATATGTCCACTTAATCAAGTCCTTCACCCCTGAACCATTCTCAATTCTTTTTCGCACCTCCTTGAAAATCTACACATCCTTCCTGAGACAGTGACAGCTGTAATTTCTAAGGATACACAGTAAACATCTTTCAGGATGAAATAAGGAAAGTGCATTGCATACAGATTGTTGCAGAAGTCTGAAACACTGCCACAAATGGCAAGTTAAAAGAGATCAACTGTTAACTTTAAAATTTTGATACATTTTGACTACAGAATGTGAAAATAGGTCACAGACCATCCATGAGCCCAGTGAATGGCAGAAAAGATAACAGATGAAAAGGCCTCATCCTATTCCAATGTCCTCTAGTAATCAAGTCTGGCTAGTCTGATACAACTATGAATCTGTAGATTCCACCTAGTGTAAAGAAAGATGAATCATAGGGCAGCTGGATTTTGATAAGGTAGATGCTGTGTCAAAAAGGAGGAAGCTATGATCGCTTTACCAAAAGCACTGATGGAAAATTAAAGGAACGACAATCTAAATCTGCAATTACCAAAGAATTGTCAGTGACACTGAAGATAAAGCAAGTTTGCCAATCGGTGAATCATCTGTTTATGGTAGATTGAAGGGAAGATTTGGTTTTGCTTGGTGGCTGGAAGACCGTTTCTGCAGACGTTAATTTTGTTTTAAGATGATGGTGCTCAATGCAGGATTCAAAGGTAGCGCAATGTACCAAATGGCAATATGTGGTGTTTAGCAAGGTAATACAGGAACTCTACAATTTCTTGCAACCACAAATCAGAATTGATGGTAATAAAAATTAAATGAATTTTAAATGCAGGAAATAAGATTGTCAACTTAGCAGTGAAATATGCAAAACATGTATGGAATGTTTTATAGTCATGTGGAAAGTAGAAATGGATGTTCCTATTGAGCAAAGAGATAGTCAGCAGTAGGTCAACTTTAGTTGTGTAATAAGGGAACGACTGGAATGCAGATAAAAGATTCAAAAAGATATACAAGAGAAGATAACTTCAACAAAGAGACACGACATTGGCCAGCAGAACTGGAATAGCTGAGGTCCAGCTGGATTACAGACTGATTTGTTACATCAAAACGATTCACTTCTCCAATGGAGCAGAAAGCATAGAGGAGAAAAGATCTGTGATACCTACCCAGCTATTATGAACACAAACTTTTGACATCTTATTTGGTCTAACAATCTGGTGATTAAACAATGTAAGGACAGTGATATTGCTGCTGCTATAGGCTCCCTTGCTTCAAATGGTGGCCAAGGTCAGATACTGTAGCAGGAGTGGTGCAAGAAATAACCAACAAAACAAAGCAGTACCACAAAAAGCACAGAGATAGCTATAAAGAGATGGAATCCACCTTCGGGCTGCCTTTGTTGATAAAAGTTTGATGAAAGGCTTCATGACAAACTTATCTCCATGACTAACTAGTCTTCAGATATTCAGACTCAAAGAATAGACCTTCGCAACGGGAAGCAGAGGCTTCTGTCCCTACAGCTGAATACCAGCAAATGAGGCATGGATAGCACGCAAAGCTCAACTCCAGCTTCCTACCATTAGTTGGGAATTACTTCCTCATAAATGAGCTTATGATTGGCCAACAAAATCTTCAGCCAAGTACATGGAGAATTATAACACAACCTGAACTAAGAAAAAAATAACTTGATGCAGCCCATCAGGGTGGAGTTTTAAACCCCTTGCTGAATATCCTCCTCTCTTTCCTGAAGAGGAAGCGAACTGTCATGGTGTTACTACTGCTAAGCTGAGACTGGTTTACCCAGCACAGTCCTAGGGTTGAACCTGGATCCCACCTAGCCTGGCCCCATTCAGAGGGCTATGCGCTGAACAACACGCAGCAGGGGTATTCCATTTAAAAGCTTTCAAACTAAGTACAAGGCAAAATAACCCAAAACTCCTAATATTCAAACTGGGTCGACTCCATGTCACCAAGACTGACCATTAGGTAACTCATGATTTTGAAGAGCAGACTGTGTCTGTTCCACTGGTTTGCAGTAATATTCCCAGTGCTTAAATCAAACATATACCTTGCAATAACTCAAAAACAGGTTCAGCCCCAAGCGTGCAAAGGAGAATGCTAATCGGCATGGTAAATACATAGAAAACTTTAAAAAAGAGAAATTCTTTAAGGACTTCTGTTGGAAATACGCAAGGAGAACTATGAAACTCCAAGGAATTCTCAAATAGGACAAATTTGGTATTTTTAACAAAATAATAAATTAACTTTGACATCATCACTTTGTTCCAAAATTGGCTGTCACTTCAGATTTATTTTAAATAAGGCATGATTTTTTCTAATAATTAGACTAAGTGGACTGGGATGATTTAGAAAATGTACACTCTAGTTAGCTAGCTACAGTGCATTTTTTAGTCATCCAATTTATGTTTCTTGCTGTAGGTGGTGGGTCTCTTAACATTTTTCAAAACATCTTTCCATATTTGAATATATGCTGCTCTCAGGTCACCTGCTAACATCTCCTGTTCGTCAACTTACATTTCAGGATGCTGTGGACTGGATCTAGAAACAACTCTCCAATTAATGATCCTTACTGTGGACCTACATCGATCCTCCATTCAGTCCTTCCACATGACAACAGATGCAATGAAGAACTTCTCTGGCCAAAACAGCAATACAAAGCTGTACTGAACCACAACAGAGGTTCTGGAACACCTTCACGTACATTTGCCTCTATTTAGACATTAAGTCCAATATTAACACAACATTTTACAAGAGTCTTACAGACCTGACTGCTGCTTAGTAAAGCAAAGGATGGTTATGCTCAAGACATGGGAACAAGAGGCAGCTGTTCAGACCCTTCAGCCTGTTCAGTCAGTTTGATCATGTTAACCTACGGCTTAATTCCATTTACTTGGATTACATCACCTATAACTCACAAGCATATCAACATTCAGCTGATGCTGCCAGGGCATTCAGAAGGGAAATGCTTCAATTCTTCATATTGCAGAATTTGGAAAGCAGAATTCATGTTTTGAATCCGACATGGACCTTATTCAGAATTTGAAATATTGACTGTTTTTGCTCTATGGGTGCTAACAGTTCTAAGTTTCTCTGCGTTTGCTGTGTTTCAGATTTCTAGTGCCCAAAGTGTTTTTATTTGAATGCAGGATTTAGGTTTAGAAATAAGTAAAAATTCCAAACTAAATGGTTTAATAGATTTCAAATGAATGAAGAGCAAATTACTGACTAGTAGAACTACAGCTTAAGGAGTGGGTCTTGAGCACTCATCAGTTCTGCCAAGTCCACATATCACATGCTCATCAACATTTGAAACCCACTGAAGTTGGGGTGCATGGAGTCATAGAACACAGAAAAAGGCCCTTCAGTCCAACTTGCAAAGAACCTGAATCAAAGTTAATGAAAGCAACACCTCAAATCTGGGGACAAAGGATAGCTCATTCCTCTGAGCAGCAAGTTGAGAGATATGCAAAATAAAGTCAATGTTGTGTAAACAAGTTGCTTTCTTTCTGCTCCTTGTTCACCTTCAGCTTCACCAAAACCAGGAATCCCATTTGTCAACGTGGCCCAGTGGATATGAGCACGCTGGAGGGATAGGGAGAGCAACAGAAGGGTCGGACCAAATTCAGATCCAATTCTCATTTAACTCTCAACTGAAAACTGCTCGGTGTGGCAAAGCTGGTTGAGTCGCCATGGTTTCACCAAAGAACAATTTCCAACTCACCCCCCCACTTCATAAACTTACCAAGTCATCAAGTGATCTTCAGTGACGTACCTGAAGGCACCTTATTAAATTCATGTACCAAGAAAAAAAAGACATTTCAAGTTTGAAATGACATTGCACTGAACTTATGCACAGCAAAATCAGCTACAGGTTTAAAAAAATAGTGGTGTCACAATGCTCCTTGGTCTTTGGATAAACATTCAGGGTAATCAGAATCCTACAGTCGAGGCCCTTTGGCCCACTTAGTTTGGGCTGCCAAAAATACACAATGCAACTCTTATTTCCTCCTACATTTCCAAAAAGTTCTAAGTTTGCCTTTTTTATTTAGTATCGGAAGTACTGACCAAGCTGATTAGCATTCTCCTGGATGACTATACTAGCTCCAATTTTCCACACCAGCCAATAGTCTTGCATGTTATGACACGAAGGTTCATCCAAGTACTTTTTAAAAGATTGGAAGATTACCCAGCTCAACTATTCTCCCAAGTCATGCAATTCAGACCTACACCAATCTTTACAGGAAAACTATCTTCTCCTCAAATCCACTGGTCAATAACAGCATAAGCGACTTGTGAAAGCAAATCAGATTGCATAATGAGTCAGTCTGGGCCTCAGCATACGATATACTTCGACAGGAATGAGATGGTCTTTTCCATCTAAAAGTGATGGAACTAAGTGATGGCACAGAAAGTGGAAAACCATGGTCTCCAAAAAAAAAACAAATCACATTATTTCAAAGCTTCAGACCCAGCATAACAATACTCAGTTCACCACAGCCCATCACTCTCAACTCCTCCATCCACATCAAATGATAAGGCTGATTTTCCAACATCTGCTAAAAGTTAGAGGAATTTCCTCCAGGTGTTGGGAAGAACAAAACTACTGCCTTCAGACCCATTACAAACTTGACAGCACGCAAGTAGTAAAGAATCCCAACATTCACTACCCAGAGAGAAAATAAAATTACAATAAATTCTCATTTTCCTAAACTCCAATGAATACAGGTCCAACACACGTAACTCCTCTTTTAAGAAAATACCTCCATCTACATCAACATAATAGACCTTCTCTACACTGCCTGCAATTCCAGTAGATATTTTCTTAGATAAGGAGAACAAAACCATTCACAATATTTTCACTGTGATCTGACCAATGCCTGGACTAGTCAATCCAATACCTCCTTATTCCTTTCGAAATAAAGGCCAACATTCCATTTGCTTGCTCCATTATCTTCTGAAGCTGTAGGTTGGCTTCTTGGAATTCATGCATGAAGACTTCCAAATCCTTCTGTGCCACAGCTTTCCCTATTTACATATTCAGGTCTTCTATTCCACCTGCCAAAATCACATTATATCCAATCTGCTCATTTTTGCCCACTCACCTAACCTGTCCATATCCCTCTATAGGCTCCTTGCATCATCCTGACTACTTATCTTCCCACTTATGTGTGTTTCAGTCGCAGCCTTGGAAACAGTACACTGGCTTCTATACCAAAATCATTAATACATACTCCAAATAATTGTGGTCCCAGCACTGATGCCTGTGGCACTCCCACTAGTTTCAGGTTGTCATCCGGAAAATGCACCATTTATCCCAACTCTGTCGTCTCCAATTAGTTGATCCTCTATCCAGACTATTCGATCCTCAATATCATGAGTTTTTGTCTTATTCAGTAACTGTGTATGCGGTATCTCATTGAATGCCCTGTGGAAATCTAAACATATTACATCTTTTGATTCTCCTTTATCTATCTTGCTTGTTATCTCAAAGAACTCTAATAAATTTATCAGACATGATTTCTCCTGCATGAAGCTACGATGACTCTGCCCAATCATATATTTCAATGCTCATTCTACCCATTAAAATAGACTATCGTTTTAACAATGATAGAATTAGCTTACTGGTCTCTCGTTACCTGTTTTATGTCTCCTTCCTTTTCTGAATAAGGGTACTACATTGGCAGATTTCCAATCCTACCTGGTAGCTCCAGAACTTAAGAATCTTGGAGAATTACCACCAGTACATCCACGATATCTGCAACTACTTCCTTTGTAACCCAAGGATGCAACCCATTAAGTCTAGATCATTCCATATGTCTCTTTCATTCTTTTTCTCTAATGATGTTTGTTATTATTTCTCTTGCACCCCAGATTATTTAGTGTTTTGGAATGCTACTAATGCCGTATAATTTGTAACCTTATTCAACTCAGGCTATTTCCGGGCTCCCCATTATTATTTATAGAGCCTTAATCTCGAATTCTCTCCATATCAACTGCTGCCTCTCTGTTCCTTTCTTATATATTTGAGAAGCTCCATCTGTTCTTATGTTATTTTCTGGTTTGCCCTCAGTTTATTTTCTCCACTTTTCTGGTCATTTGTTGAGTTTTAAAACCTTCCCAAGCCTCTGATTTACCTGTCACATTGTAGGATCTTTCTTTCAATTTGATGCCATCCATAACTTCTCTGGTTAACCATGGTCAGTTTATTCCCATCTCATGATCCTTGGGATATATCTAAGTTGCGAGTCATCTCATCATATATATTTTCTAAACATCTGTGATTGCTCATCAACCATCTTTCCTAAACTCCTCTTCCAGCCTTCTCCAGTGAGCCTCTGTCCTCATTTCCATGCAATTACCCTTAGTTAAGTTTAGCACAATTGCTTCTGCACAAGGTATCTCACTCTCAAACTGACCCCATAATCCTACATAGTTATAGCCATTGCTCCCTAGGTGATTGTTCACTCGGCAATCAATCACTTATCGAGCCTGAATCAATACACATTACGAGATCTAAAACACCCAGATTCCTGTTTGCTTTACAGCATACCATTCCATGAAACAATCCCAAACACACGATGCATTCTTCCTCGTAGTTACCTCTGTCAATGCGATTTCCCTAATATATATAAAAATTAAAGTTGTCCACGATTAATGTTTTTTAATATGCACTCAGTATTTCCTGATTCATTCTCTGTCATACAGAACAGCTCTTAAGAGGGAGCCTATCCAAAATTCCCATCAATTACTTCTTCCCCATGTCACTTCAAGCTCTTCCAACCTCATCACCCAAAATGTTTTCGTTCATCTGATTCTGGCCTTTTGAGCACCCTAGAAATTTAAATGCTCCATTTAATTGCTCCTTGGGTTCTCTCTAATATAAGCTCTGGAAGCTCGAACTTTAAATCTCTACTTCTTTGCTACTTTTGAGATGTTCCAGGAAACGTACATCTTTGATCAGATTTTTAGCCATCTGCTGCAAACTGTCTTCTGTGGCTCACGGTCAAATTTCACTTCATATTTTTGCAAAGCATCTTGAGACAATATTACACTAAAGGCATTACATTAATACAATGTTGTTGTATTTGTCAAATGAAATTAACATTTTCAAAAAATACTTGAACATGAAGATTGAGTTAATATCCCAGCAAGTACACAAACTAATATGTTTGGATTCAAATTCAAAAGAACTAACTGAGTACTGGGCAGTGTTTCAAAACCTGCAGATGACAAAACTTGGAAGTACTGTGAACTTTGTGGAGGTCTATGATAAAGTTTAAGAAATCATACACAGGCTGACATAATGGTGGATGCATCAAATGTAAGGATAAAACTCAAGACAGCTGCTGGAGTAGAAGGATAGGGGAAACATAGCAGTACAAATTGTTTAAAAGTTGTACAGCAGCAAGTTCCCTGCTTTTGTAAATTGAGACACAGAGCTCATAAGCAAGAAAAGGATGACAAACCTTTACAAAACCAAATTTGACCTGAACTGCAATACTGTCTTGTTTCTGGACATCATATTTCGAAAAGACAAAAAGACTTTAAAGAAGTGCAGAAGAGATTTATGAGAATGGTCCAGGGATGAGGGCATCCAGATGGCCACACTGGAAAGGTGGGGTTGCTATCCTTAGAGAAGGTGAACAGGTTTATAAACATTATCAGACAAGGAGAAGCTGCTTTCGCCCAGGCAGAAGAATCAAGAACCAAAGCAATTGTATTTATCGGGAATGAAAAACGTTTCAAGCAAAAATCATTATACACTTAGAAACTTTTAGCTTTAATTTGGAAATGGGGTGCAAGTATATTCAATTATAGTCACTGAATCATCGAGTGCGAAAATGGACCTTACGGTTCAACTCAGCCAAACATCCCAATCTGACCTCGTCTTACATGCCAGCATTTGGCCTGTATTGCTATAAACTTTTCCTATTGATATATGCATCCTGATGTTCTTACTTTCAAAAGGGGTTTGGCCACGCAACTGAAGCGAAAAAAATATACAGAGCTTTGAGAAAATGGTAGGTTACCAAGAGTCAGCTGGTTGCTCTTACAAAGGGCAGCACCATTAAAGTCGACTTGCTCCATGCTGTAACCGTTCTACAATTATAATTCCCAAGTCCCTTATTCAACAATCTGTCAGACGAGTTTCAAGGGAATAGCAGTCGAGAGTGTGCTGCTGGAAAAACACACAAGGTCAGGCAGCACCTGAGGAGCAGCAGAATTGATGTTTCAGGCATAAATGTTTCAGTATTCATCCGGAACACTTATGCGTGAAACATCAATTATCCTGCTCCTTGGATGTTGCCTGACCTGCTATGCTTTTCCAGCACCTGCAGTTCTCACTTCCTCAAGGAAATAACAGACAAGAAAGCCCACCAAACCCTGGCTGTGCGCATACTAGAAAATCATAACTGGACAGCTCTCAACATGAAACACAGCAACAAAAAAAACTTTTTCTGAAACTGTTTAACAATGGCACCTGAAAAATGCCCATAACTTTTACCAAATAACTCCGTATTCCTATAAGCAATGTGTTTGCCTACTTCAAGGGAAATTACCTTCCTCTCAGCAGTTCTTTTGAACAGCTGAGATGCTATCCTCCCCATCTGAGATGAAACAAGCCAACATTTAATAAGCCAAAATCATTACACACTTACAAAACTGTTGATGAGCTCTGACATCATGCTGGAACGGATTCTCTGAACACCAATCCTCCAGGATAAATACAGTAGTCAGTAAATAAACATACACCTGCCTCAAAAGGTCAGACTGAATGGGGCTAAACAATAAAGAGAAAAACTGTATATATAGGGACAGCAACACATGGAGTTCACTCTCATTATGCTGAAATAGCTACAGATATCAGACTGTCAATATCATCTCTAGGGCAACTGATGAAAAATTCCCGAAGATATTAGATTGGTATCCCCTTCAAATCAATGGATTTAAATATTTAAAAAGCGGATCACCAGAACACTTTATGCATTTACTATCCAAACTTGTATCAATCAAATTAATGGATACAGTACCACATCACAGGAACTTAATTTCACTGTTTTGTCAGATGAATGGATCTTTTAAAATGCGCATACCGAATTGTAGGCCCTTGATTACTCAAACATGCGAACTGGTGGTACTGGAATGGAGTGTTAACTGGGTGGGATGCATCTAAGAAAGATGGACTGGACAGATGTGCAAGGAGGACAGGATGGCAAGGAATATAAGACAAAACGTTGGAACATACGTGAGAACAGCAAAGAGGAACATATGAGGATAAGGTTGGTCACAACTTCATGCCTATTCACCAACGAGTGCTTAGAAGAGTTGTAATATACCATTATGGGTCTGGTTAAGGACTGTTCAATCTCTGATATGTTTGCACCTTGACTGTATTATTAGCCAAATAACAATGCTGCAGTTACAATGTAAATATAGACTGAATGCTCAAGTCACAACCTGGGAGGAAGCATTCATAACTTAGTCATTTCAGGACCTGACAATATTCATTTAACAGGTTTATGGTTCATTGCAAAATACATGTCATGATTGCTGTAACTGTCAAAAAGAAAGCTGTAATGGGATATAGACTGGTTAAATTAATGGGCAAAATAGTAGAAGATGGAATACAACATGGGAATATGGGTGAATGCTGGAACTTCTTTTTGAAGGAGAGCAGAGATCTGTCTATTCCTTGCAGCACATCCTTGACTTTGAAGTTCAGATTACATTTACACATTTCTGACGAACGTTTGCAGATCTGAAATGTTAACTGTGTCCTTCTCCATAGGTGGTGCCAATATTTCTGGAATTTTCTTTTTGCTGTTCATGTACATGGGGTTTAGGACATTGTGGTTCATGAATTACACCTAAAGTATTGTGTAGAGTTTGGTCTTCCTAACCAAAACAGAAGCACTTCTTGCCTCACAGTGCATCAGAAATTCCCGAGATAGAATGACATTTTCAAACCAGGAATGTAAGAGGAAAGACAGTGCCATGGGCTCGCATTCTGCGGAGCTCAAACAAATGAAGAGGTGATTGTAATTATGTATATAAAATTCTTCAGGTGTTAACGTTTCTGCTCCAGGCTGGAGAATCCAGAGTTTGGGTCATAATCTCAGTATAAAGCAGTAAGCATTCAGGTTTGATAGAAATCATGACTTCAGAGGGTTGTGATTGTAGTCATTTGTTCACCCCAGAGAACTATGAATGTTGACTTGAACTGATTCAAGATTAAGATTAATACACTTTGATCTGATATTGAGGTACACACAACTTTTCACTGCAACTTTTCAACAGGTTCAGTGTTTGCCCTGTACAGGACAACGTTGGAGAGATTATGTGGGGAAGGAGGGGTTTAGGGTACACCACTCTGTAGAACTCCAGGGAAAGTTTGGGAGAGGGAGGGAGGGAGGTCAGTCATTTGGACACGGTGCCTGTTTAATCAAAGTAAACAAAAGACGCGATCAATGTTGGAAACACGTCTTTGATGTAACGTTTCTGTCAGGACCTCAAGATCTCCTTTGGATAATCCGATAATTGGCATTTGGATAATCGAGGTTCCTCTGCATTAGGTCCCTTCTAATTCAGGTGCAATTCCTCCTTGTCAAGGTCAGTTCTATCCCAGAAGAGATCCTAATAATCCAAAAATGAACCCTTCGCCCCACACCAGCTCCTCAGCCACACATTCATCTGCTCTGTCCGCCTATCCATATCCTCACTATCTTGTAGCACTGGGAGTAATCCAGATATTACTACCCTTGAGGATCTCCTTTTTAAATTCTCTTCAGAATCCCACCCTTTTGCCTTCCTATGTCATTAGTTCCAGTGTGCACAATGACCTCCCACTGGTACCTCTCCCCTTTGAGATTATTCTGCACTATGAGATACCCTTAATCCTGGCACCAAGGAGGCAACACATCATTCTAATTTCTTGCTGCCAGCCGCAGAAACCTCTGCCTGTGCATCTGACTAGACCTAACGTACCCTTCGTTACATTTGAGCTAGTCTCAACACCAGAAACTTGACTGTTTGTGCTACGTGTCCTCAAGAGTCCATCACCCCACACATTTTCCAAAACAGCATACTTGTTTGAACAAGTCTAAGATGGCTGTTGAATCTCTAATAAGTTATAACAGAGGTTCAGGCTTTGATTGACTAATATGCAAATCCCAGACTTTTTTCAAGTCACTGCCCCAAGATAACGCAAGGTTTTATCAATATAAAAGAGGTGACATCTCAGGTGAGACAATGCATTTTAGATGTGAGGGCTTATTTAGAGTCTGTGTCTTAACCTGAAGCTGTACTAGCTTTATTTCCAAAATAACAATTTATAAAATGCCACACTGACTGACATGTCTACAAATTGTGTGCTGTTTGAGCAAAACAATGTATCTACAAATACAAATCTGCCTGAGAGGGGACATGATTGAGATGTATAAAATCACGAGGGGCATAGACAGGAAAAAACCTTTCCCCTTGGTAAAAGAATGAACAAGTAGTGAGCAAAGATTGAATGGAAGGGGCATGAAGTTGAGAGGGGAGATGAAGATTCTTTTTTCCCCACTATCAGTGATGAGAATGTGGAAGTCACAGCCTGTAAGGGTGGTTGAGACAGGAACCCTCATAACAGGACCTGTGTGGTCCTGGCAGAACTCAAACTGATGGATCAGCTCATTCTTTTGCATTGATTGCACAATCAACAACACCTGCTATCACTGCACTGATGACTGACAGCAAAATGGTTGGGTGGTATTGCTGGTGCTTTTTGTAACGTGGAGGTGCCGGTGTTGGATTGGAGTGGACAAAAATAAAAAAATCACAACACCAGGTTAGTGTCCAACAGGTTTATTTGACAGTGCTAGCTTTCAGAACACCGATCCTTCATCAAGTAATATCTACCTGATGGAGCACTACTCCAAAAGCTAGTACTTCCAAATAAACCGGTTGGACTGTAACCTGGTATTGTAAGATTTTTAACTGTGCTTTTTATAGGCATTTATTCTTATTTTCCATCTCTTTTATCATTCAAAAAAAAAGCTCTTTTGTTTCAGCTACCTTGGCCTTCAACCAAATGTATGCCGATTGCACCCAAACCATCTCCTTGACAAAGGGAACGATTTTTGTCCTACATTTTTGCCTGCCAATCTTCGATGTTGCTTCTGTGGCCCTGATCTGTTGGAGTCATAGATGCCAATAGCAAAAGACTACAGTCTCACTCACCAAGCTCTCCACATCTGCACTCCTGCCAATCTAAGGAACATGACACTTAACTGAGGGCTGAAGCTGCATGAGAATGACAACAGCTAAAAGAAGAGGATAAGTTAGCCATGCATCATAAGGCAGACCACAAATCAGTAACTCAAGACAAAGTAAAGCCACCTAGGTTGAGCTATGAGTGTTTAACTTGCACACATTTAAAGAACATGTACAGACTCACAAAGACACACCTCAATTAAGCATGATTTGGATTTGGAGGAATATTCCTCCAGGATTTGGAGGAATACGACCACTACCAACATATCACCAACTTGAAGTGAGACTAAAACTGGGAAAATGCTATTACCAACTGTGAATGCCAAGTGCCCAGAGACATACCATTTCAAACTACATTCTATTGCACTTCAAAACAAAACCATTTTAAAAGCACTGTATCCCAACATGAGATTGGCTACATTCCAATTTGTACTGGCACAGATGTTTGAATTATCCAGTTAAACTGTTGCACTGACTGGAAGACGGAAGCCATTTAGAAAATTGAGCCAAGTATTCACTGCACGAGGAAGCATTTCTTCAATGATCTTCTTGGTTCAAAACTGTTCCCCTCCCCAAAATCCGAACATAACTCCTGTAACAGCTGAAGGACAAGAAAGCATTCACAGCCCATCATGATTGTGTCATTCAGTCTTAATTGCTATCCCTAACCAAATTTTGTACAAGTGAATGAACAATGGTTTGGGGTAGGCCATTTGCCAACATTTCAACCACACAACGGGAAGAGGAGACAGAATTCTATCACAGCACATGCTATACTTGCAGCAGTCAAAATACATCAAGATCCAAACTGACCTTACAACATAAACTACCTGCCTTAAATTTCCATCTTTGGGGCAGGCCGAAAGCAGAGAAGACTGAGTAGAAACAGAACTGGATAAACAAATAAAAGCAACTGTCAAAAATAAAAACAAAATGCTAGAAAAACTCCAGTCAGGCAACAGTGTTTGGATAAAATCAGAGGTAGCATTTCTAGTCCAAACTGACTCCTCTAAAGAAGATTACTAACCAAAATGATCAGAGTTATTCTTGATCTGTTTCCATTCTCTAACCAATCACCAGCTCATGAGCCCTGACACTATCCAATAACCACTTGCATCGCACTTTATCAAACACCATTCAAAAATCAAATGCAATGCATCTACTAGTTTCTGATCTACTCTGCTACTTTGAACTTCATTCCTGAAGAAGGGCTCATGCCCGAAATGTCGATTCTCCTGCTCCTTGGATGCTGCCTGACCTGCTGCGCATTTCCAGCAACAAATTTTCTACTTTGAACTTCAAGATTTATCAAATGCCATTCCTTTCATGAAGGTGACTGGATGCAGGGTATCATACAATGAGGGGAAAATGCCCTGTACTATGTGTCTGATAATTAATGAACAGAACAATCTTGTTTATTGTTACAAGTTTTTCCTTCTGCATCCTTCCCTGAGTAGGCATTGCACTTTAATTCTATCCATTCAGGCCACAAGCCAGCAGATTGATCGATTTCTAATTAAATATTTTCTTCAGCACTGTTCCTTCCTTAAATGCTAATTTCTCCAAACTTCTCATTCTTGCTATAAACATGGTTCCCAATCATTTCCAGAATGTATTTTGCTCTTCTGTCAAAGTAGAAACAAAGTACTCAACGAATCTCTCTGCTATCTCTATTTTTTATTACAATCTTGCAGTGTCTGTCTCTACAGGAATACTGCAGGTAATGCTGGAGGATCTTCAGCCCTGGACTTTGACCAGGACATACAAGGAACTTGCAAATTGTGTGAATAAGAACAAAAACTGCAGGAGTGAATGGGTAAACTGAATGGGGCTCCTACAAAGACAAATAAGTGAAAAAGGAGCATGGTAGCAACAGTGAAGGCACTTGTGCAGTGAGGGGGATAAATACAGAACAGAAAACTCTGAAGGGTATGTTGTCTACCAAGTACAAATATTGCTTTGTGGCTGAAGATTAACTTAAAGAGGGGGGGAATGGATCCATGGATAGCACACAAACCAAAGCAGAGCTAACAAGGATGTTGAGGGAGTTGGTGAGTTAAAGTTCAAATTATACAACAGAATCACGAAGGTGAGAACCACTGAATTATGATCTGAGCCTCGAGCCAAGTGGATTAGAAAATTCGATGGGTACCTCAAAGTTCGAGATGTATGAGTCTAAAAAATGAAGCAAACAAGGAACAGTAGGAAGAGCAAAGATAGGGTGTATTAGCAACTAACAAAGCACAATGAAGAATCTGATATAACCTGCATAATACAGGCATTTTTCCCCTTTTATTATATTAGCAAAATATCTTAAAAGGAAAGTAAATGTTGGTAACATAAGTAGAGACTGGAGAAATGGAGAATGAGGAAATGAGATGTTGAAGAAGTCTTCATTATGGAAAACAGACTACATACCAGTAATAGATGACAATCAAGAAGTTAACAACATTAATATTAATTACCTTGGGTTCCTCAATGAAGAAAAGAATTTGGAGCAACTTAAGAGACTAACATCTGGGGCAAACCCTCACCTGATATTTTTTAAAGAAGTTGTTACAAAGATAGATATGCTAGTTAGGATTTTCCAAAATTTCCTATCCTCTATAATGGCTCCAGTGAATTCAAAGTTAGCAAATGTAACACCACCATTCAAGAAAGGACAGAGAGAAAACAGCTAGTTTGCCCGACAGCTATCAAGAGATGTGCTGGAATTTATTGCAGTTTTAACAGCTTTACTCCGAAAATCAGATAATCAAACAATGCCAACATGATGTTATAAAAGTGAAATCACACAATGTTATAAAAGTGGAATTTAAATGCAGTATTCCTAGATTTCCAAAAGATACGGAATTGAATAAACAAAACAATATTCAATACTGGTTTATGCTTGCTCATTCTTAGGTTTCAGGTAAAGATTTACACCTAGTGATTACCCATTAACACATCTGTAGTTAGGATGCTATAAAGCAGAAAATCCCCAAACACAGAACTGACTCAAGCATTCCAGATTGGAGAGGTGTGTCAACAAAGATATTACAAGGAAACAATAAATAAGGCATTTAAGTTTGCAGACCATGGTTTGTGCAGTGTCACAAGGATCTATGTTGGGGGCTTAGCTATTGAAGCTCTGAATAGTAAAGTGCAACGTAATTAAAAAAATGCTGGAAATACTCACAGGTTAAGCAGTATCTAAGGAGAATTAATAGTTCACTTTTCCAGTCAGAGATATTTCATCAGAAACTTGCAGAGAATACCCCATCCACACTTGCTCACAATGCAAAGCTAGGAGGGAATGTAAGCTGTGAGGAGGACACAAAAAAGGCCAGAGATATAGAGAGGTTCAGTGAGTGAGCAACAAGTTGGCAGATAAACATAGTGGGAAAGTGTGAGCGACAGGAGTAGAAAAGCAAAATTTATTTGATTAGAGTTATTTAGACATGACTGCGTAAAGAACATCTGTTATCTCTGTAGCAATTCTCTTAAAACATCAGGTGCACTTATGTCCCTTATGTTGCTCCATATTTTTACTTGGTTGATATTAACTGCCTTATGTTCCTCAATGTTATTACTACCTTGGTTGCCATTTATTTCTGATATGTAATTTGGTTACCATTATGAAAGCAGAAAATATTTGTTCTCAGTTCCTCAATCCCCATGATTTTCCCAATGTCTTTCTAAGTTACAAACATTTATTTTAATAACTCTCCTTTTTATGGTTGTAAAATCTCTTAAGAGTTTTTAAAAAAACCTGCCTCATACAGATGTTATCAATTTCCTTGTCCTTTGCAGATTTCGAGCACACTCCCAACCTTCAGTCTTCCTACACATCTGTCACATTATTAGCCTCATCTTTTAATCTCACACTATCCTTAACTTGGTTCTAGGCTCAGATCACAACCCAGTGCCCTCATGGAGTTTAAGCTTCACACAGGTCAGGGGTTATGTGTCGACATTGATTAAAATTCACTGGCATAAAACCCTAGAGATTTCTTCAAAATGGATTCTAAAAACTTGATTGAGATTCAAAATTGTGGAATTGTTTGCTCTCTGAATTCTGATTGGAAAGCAAGCAACAAGACATCCTCAGTGACCCAAGCTGGAGTGTGCTTAATACAACCTGTTAGAATATTGACACAGTACATGTATTTCAATATTTGAAACAGATCACGCAACTTATAACATCTTCAAATGGCAAAAGTAATCAACCACCCGCAATGAATCCAGTTCCAAACTTAACTGAAGCTTCACTCAGCTAACTTCCCAATGTGCACTAACTTTATAATCTTCGCTGTCTAATTTGATCTGCAAACTCTACTCTCTATTGGTACTGAGTGACGTACACATTTCCAGCAGCTAGCAATGCGATAGCACAATCTGGATGACTTATTTCAGGCTTATATAATGGAATTAAATTACCATTGCCATGATCCCGCTTAATGGGTAACAACTCAAGGGACTGAGTGACCTACTCCTGTTCTAATCAATCCAATTTAAATGATTTTATAAATACAAACTCAATGACCCACATTCCTCTTTCAGCATACGTCACTGTCGGCTGTCCCTTGGTGAAGAATGTGACAAGTAGTCAGTATTGAGCTTTTGTTATGGGTCCAGCAAGTACAAGATTCGTCCTTTAGAAACTGCATTATCTACTCCCGATTCCCATAAGCCCAGAACAATTTAAAAAGTCAGCCAATTAAAAACAATCTAGATCAAACTTAATTTCTTTACATTTCTGTTTGAAAAGTGACCTTCAAAGAAACATGAGGATATAAACTTCAGAGGGCAGAAAGAAAATCTGTTATTATGAGAAATACAAGGCAATGACTTCAACTGGTGAGGCTACCCCCATACAAAGCCAGCAATAAAGTCAACATTAAAATGATCACAATTGAAGGAAAAGCAATCAGGCTGACCAGAACCCTTCAGATATTCTCAGGTTCTGTTTTTAAATAGCCAGATTAACTGTGCAATGCAAGTAACCCATGAATGTTTGTCAGTATGACTGAATTTTAACATATCAAGTTCTTTGAACTGCAGAGGCAATTGTAATCACTATATCCTCCTGCCATATTCATTGCAATACTGCTGGTGTGCCATTAGTTCAATAACTCAGAATTAAACTGTGGATTCTTGCTACAATACCAAAGAATACCAATATCAAAACCGAAGAAAATACATGGAAAAATGGGGAAATGACTAGGCAGTTTCAAATGGAAAGTATACATTGGCCAAGTTGACGAACTGCAGAATTCCAGTGTATTAGAAAACTCCAGATTAGATCTTAAGTGACCTTCTTGAAGTGATAATTGCCTACCCACAAATCCATACTTTCAGTCCCAAGAACAATCCTGGCTATCCGAGATTGACAACATACACTTCCAGCTTTTAGGGGATAGGAATACTGAATGTCAATTTGCAGTCAGCCTCTCTACAATAATCATCCTAGAGCTGTCTACGGTTCACCTTCAGTGGATTGTAACTTCTTCCTTGTTACTATTTCTACTGTGACAGACTCAGCAACTCATTCTCTCACACAATAGGCTCTTCAAACATTACATCACAAAACCAGAGTTAGCTTTGAATAGCCAACCGGCAGTAAATCAAAAGTATATTTGATGGCTGTTATCTCAATGTTCAAGTCTCTTACATCAGAGGGGTATCAATACAGACACATAGCTCCATGGCAGGCTGCCACTGACAACGCAGTGAGATAGCGCAAGCCAATTGGATGGGTCATGACCAGCCACTGCAAACTTGTTCTCAATCTCTCACACAGCTTATAAATACAAAGTAATAGCTGCTATGCAGACTTAAGATTAAAGAGGTCTTTGAAATGAACTTCAAATAAGTATCTTTCCAAGTGATTTTTTAAAAAAATGGACACAAGAGTTAAGAACACCATCCAGCTTGACCCACACAATGCAGATCAAATATATCGCTTTCCTTATTTTGCCTTTTAGATTTTATAGCTGTGGAATGGGTACTTTTTAAAGAGCTGTTGCTTTTCTGGTACATTTTATTCAAACTAATTCATCATCTGTAGCTTGACGTTTGCGACACAAACACTTTTTCCCAAGCTATTCACCAAATTGTCTTAATAATCCCCAGGCCAGACTCTTTCTGAATGGTCTGTGATTCTCAAACCATCTCCTGACAGATCATTCCAGTTTTTGCAAATAATTTAGAATACACGTCCTGTGCTATTTTCTTGGCTGATTTCACATTTTGCTTCACTCAACACCCACATCTTTCTGGAACTGCTGCTATAAGTTTACTTTTATTCATAGGAGTCAGTTCATATTTTAACTTGCAAACATCTTCAAAAATAACAGGTAGTTATCTAGCAATAACTTACATTCACCCCACGGTACTGTGCCACTGTGGAAGATTAGCAATTTGCCCCATCACCTACATTTTTGCCCAGGTATATTCAAAATTCATTCTCTAAAATTACTGATCAAACTGCTTCCAGGGTGAGAGTTTTAAATTACAACTCGCTACACGTGTCCTCAAAAGGTTTCTTTGCCTTAAATCTGTGCCCTCAGGTTATCATCCGCCCTGTTCGGTAGAATCGGTTCCTCCCTGATCTCCTCAGTGACCTTCTCCGCCACAAGTGTAAATTATTCCACCTTCACTACGGTCCCAGAGAAGAGGGAAAATATAACAGAAACGACTCAAAGGAGTGAAACTTCCATGTGGGATTCATTAAGCTGCTTTCGTCCACCCACTAAACGACCGAATATGCGGCTCTTACCTCCAAGGCTAAGGCGGTCTTGTCGTAGGCGCAGGGGACCCGCTTCTGGATGGCCCGGGCATAGATGGGTCCGTTCTGGGTGCTGGGTAGCGGGTTGGTGCCGATGGGCAGGGGACTGCTGGTCTGGGGCTGGGCGTAAGCGTGTGCGGGCTCGGGGATGCCGTAGCTGCTGGAGTTACGGTAGCCGGCCGCCTGCTGCTGCTGCTGGCTCTGGGCCTGGAGGCTCTGCGGCGGCTGGGGCTGCGGCTGCGGCGACGACTTGACCACCACCTCGACGTAGGGCACCGGGATCATGCCGAGGCGGCCGTCCTTGTTGCGGGCGCTCCACCACTGCTCCTCGGGCTTCTCCACGATGACCAGCAGCTCGCCCTTCTTGAAGGGCAGGTCCTCCACGTCGTTGCCCGGGAAGTCGTACAGTGTCCGCACGTACTCGGCGCTCTCCTCGGCCCCGGGGCCCTTGGCCGGGGCGGCGGGGATGGAGGCCGGCAGTGAGGCCGGGGCCGGTCCCGGGGCCCGCGGAGCCGGCTCGATCAGGGTGGTGGTGTCCAGGTAGTGGATCTTGTAGAACTCGAGCAGGCCCGGCAGGTTGTCGAACTCCTGGTCGCCGATCTTGAACTTGCCGGGCAGGCTGTTGATGATGTAGTGCGACACCTTGGAGTTCTCCGACACCGACAGCACGTAGTCCCCCGGGCAGGTGCTGCTGTCCCTCACCAGGAAGGTGCCGTGCCGCTGGCCCAGCAGCTTGGCCTGAGCTTCCGGCCGGCTCAGCGGGCCGAAGTACCAGCTCGTCCGGTCGTGGGACTCGAACTTGGCGGCGGCCATGGTCGACCCTCCCCCCCCTCCCCCTACCCCAAACCCCCCAGCGTCCGGACACTCACAGCCCGGGCTGCAGTCCCCGGTACCAGCGGCGGGCACGGCCGGGCCGGAGTGGGCCTGGGCCTGGGCCTGGGCCTGGGCCGGGGCGGGTGGTCGGTCACAGAGGGGCCGGCCTCGGCTCCCCTCACACCCCCCTACCCGCCACCCGTCCTCTCCTGTTGGGAAACCTCTCCGTGTGTGGGGAGAGGGGCCTCACAGCCGCTTTCTCCTCATCGCCGCCGCGGTATCAGCTGCTTCCCTCTCGGTGTATCTGGTTCCCGCTCTCTCTGTCACCGTCCGCCCGCCTTCCGCTCTACCCTGAGCAAGATGGCGACGGCCGAACCCGAGCCCGGGGGGTGGGGTGGGGGGGAGGCGAGGTGACGTCAGCGGGTACGCCTAGGGGACGTGGTGACGTCGACGTGTTCGCCGTGCAGACGCGATGTCGTCGTCCGTCATCCCGTAGTGGCGCCATGATGTCATTGGGCACGCCGGGGAGGCCCTGTGACGTCATTGGTGACGCCATGCGGTTTCCTTTTGGCGGGAGGATGAAGGAGATTGTCTCTCATTCATGCAGGATGGAGACAGCACTCCCCTTCCCTTCCGCCCGATTTGATTAGATTAGATTACTTACAGTGTGGAAACAGGCCCTTCGGCCCAACAAGTCCACACCGACCCGCCGAAGCGCAACCCACCCATACCCCTACATTTACCCCTTACCTAACACTACGGGCAATTTAGCTTGGCCAATTCACCTGACCCGCACATCTTTGTGACTGTGGGAGGAAACCGGAGCACCCGGAGGAAACCCACGCAGACACGGGGAGAACGTGCAAACTCCACAGTCAGTCACCTGAGTCGGGAATTGAACCCGGGTCTCAGATGCTGTGAGGCAGCAGTGCTAACCACTGTGCCACCGTGCCGCCCACTGCCACCATTCCACCCATGCTGCCCACTCAGCTAGTTCCAGTTGCCCCCAACCCTTCCCAGTCAAATGTGTATTTTGCCTCAAACACTTTCTGAGGGAGGATTTCAGCCTTCTCCAGCTCCTGATGCTGCCCTGGTTCTTCCAGCCTCCTGCTTGTCCACCTTGGATTCCAGCATAGAGTCATAGAGATGTAGAGCATGGAAACAGACCCTTTGGTCCAACCTGTCCATGCTGATCAGATATCCCAACCCAATCTTGTCCCACCTGCCAGCACCCGGCCCATATCCCTCCAAACCCTTCCTATTCATATACATATCCAAATGCCTCTTAAATGTTGCAATTGTTCCACCCTCCACCACATCCTCTGGCAGCTCATTCCATACACGTACCACCCTCTGTGTGAAAAAGTTGCCCCTCAGGTCTCATTTATATCTTTCCCCTCTCACCCTAAGCCTATGCCCTCTACTTCTGGTCTCCACGATCCCAGGGAAAAGACTTTGCCTATTTATCCTATCCATGCCCCTCATAATTTTGGAAACCTCTATAAGGTCACCCCTCAGCCTCCGACGATCCAGGGAAATCAGCCCCAGCCTGTTCAGGCTCTCCCTGTAGCTCAGATCCTCCAACCCTGGCAACATCCTTGTAAATCTTTTCTGAACCCTTTCAAGTTTCACAACATCTTTCCGATAGGAAGGAGACAAGAATTGCACGTAATATTCCAACAGTGGCCTAACCAATGTCCTGTACAGCGGTAACATGACCTCCCAACTTCTGTACTCAATACTCTGACCAATAAAGGAAAGCATACCAAACGCCTTCTTCACTATCCTATCTACCTGAGACTCCACTTTCAAGGAGGTATGAGCCTGCACTCCAAGGTCTCTTTGTTCAGCAACACTCCCTAGGACCTTACCATTAAGTGTATGAGTCCTTCTAAGATTTGCTTTCCCAAAACGCAGCACCTCACATTTATCTGAATTTTTTTTGTATCCGCAACCAAATGCCCATTCCGCACAGACGCCGCAGGAAACCAGCGCAGAACACAGGGAGAACCTGCAGACTCCACACAGACAGTCTGCCCGAGGCTGGGATTGAACCCGGGCCCCTGGCGCTGAGACAGGAGTGCCAACCACTCAGGCACCGCACCACGCCAAGGTGGTCAGAAAAGATTTACAAGGGTGTTGCCAGGGTTGGAGGAACTGAGCTACAGGCAGAGGCTGAACAGGCTGTGGCTGTTTTCCCTGGAGCATCAGAGGCTGAGGGGCAACCTTATAGAGGTTTATAAAATTATGAGGGGCATGGATAGGATAAATAGACAAGGTCTTTTCTCTGGGGTTGGGGAGTCCAGAACTAGAGGGCATAGGTTTAGGGTGAGAGGGGAAAATATAAAAGAGACCTAAGGGGCAACTTTTTCAACTTTTTTACGTGTGTGGAATGAGCTGCCAGAGGAAGTGGTAGAGGCTGGTACAATTACAGCATTTAAAAGGCATTTGGATGGGTATATGATTAGGAAGGGTTTGGAGGGACATGGGCCAAATACTGGCAAATGGGACTCGATTAATTTAGGATATGTGGTCAGCACAGACGGGTTGGACTGAAGGGCCTGTGTGCTGTAAATCTCTGTTACTCAAGAAGTTGCTCCTCTGGTCCTTCTTAAATCTTTCCCCGTCACCTTAAATCTCCTATCTTTTCTCTCCCTTCACTTTTCTCTCTCTTCTTTTCTCCCTGTCTTTTCTGTCTTCTCCTTTCCTCTCTTTTTCTTTTCTCTCTGGAGGGAGCACTGTCATGGGGGTCTTGGAGGAAAGCTCCCTGCTGGGTTTTTATAGTATTCAATGCTCCTTGTTTTGTACTGATCGGTTAAGTGATTTTTCGAAGCAACGATGGGGTAGCCTGGTTTGGTTTGACTGTGACATGACCTGGAGGAGATGGACATGTTTAAAGGGACAGCAGATAGTGGGAGGCTGGTAGTGCAAGATAATTGCACAACAGCTCTGTAAAAAGAGTCATAGACCTCTCACAGCACTGAAAGAGGCCTTTCAGCCCATCGTGTCCTCCCCCGTCATGATATCTCTACCAATTGTAATACAATTCTTCAGCATTTGGCCCAGATCCTTGAATGTTATGGTTTTTCAAGTGTTTATCTGCTTCTTGAATGTTGTGATAGTTCCGATCTCTACCACCCTTTCAGGCAGCAAGTTCCCAGGTACCCACCGCCCTCTCCCACCGCCCTCTGTGTGAGACAAATTCTCCCATAAAATGCCTCTAAAGCTTAGTTTTTTTAAACTTTAAATCTGTTCCTTCTGGCTATTGATTCATCTACTATGGGGAAAAGTTTATTACGAGCTACTCCTTTATGCCCCTTATAATTTTGAAGACCTCAGTCAGCCTTCTCAGCTCTGAGTAAAGCAACCCAACCTGTCTAGTCTGTCTTCACAGCTGAATCACTGCAGCCAAGGGAAAATCCGAGTATATGTCTTCTGCACACTTTCTAAAGCAGTCACATCCTTTCTAGAGTGTGGCTATCAGAGCCGCATACAATTCTTCAGTTGTAGTCTATTAACATATAGCTCTGTGCTTCAACTAAAGGCAAATAACTTTTTTACCCACATTATCCAGCTATCCTGCTGTCTTCAAGGATCTATGGACATGTATAACAAGGTGTCTTACTTGCTAGGGTCCAATTTATTGATTGTCTGTAGTTCCTAGAGTCCTAATATTAATTGTGTATTCTTTTGACTGTTCTCCAAAAACAAATCATACTTTGCAGGATTAAATTTCATTCATCACTGTGCAGTCCATCTGTGTATTGTACTATAATCTAAGGCTTTCCTCCTCCCCCTTTGTTACACCACTAAAGTTTGTGTCATCTGAATACTGATCACACCTTCAATGTATGTGTCTAGATCATTAATAGCAATGGACGTAGTATTGAATCCTGCAATATGCCACTGAACACAGGCCTCCATTCACAAAAGCAATCTTTGATCAACACCCTCTGGTTCTTGCCATGAAGCCAATTTTGTATCCAAATTGCCCTGTGTACATGCGCTCTCAGTTTCCTGACCAGTCTACCATGCAAGGCCCTCATCCACACACCGAGTCAGCTCCTTGAGAATTCAATCAAAGTTGTTTGATGTGATCTCCCCCTAACAAAGCCACGCTGGCTATCCTTTATTAATCCTTACTATGCCACATGGAAATCCAGTCTATCCCTCGGAGATTCTTCCAATATTTTTCCCACCATACTCACCAGCCTGTAGTTTTCTGGTTTATCTCTATGACCTTTCTTGAATAATAGTATCTCATGAGCTTTCTTCTAGTCCTCTGTTGCCAGAGAGGAAACCAGCCTGACTCCAGTTTGAGATACAAACAGGCTTGAAACATGGCCTAAACTGCATTGTCTGACCGGAGGTGTCACCTTTATTCTGGTACACCCTGATGTTATCTTGGGGCAGTGACTTGAAAGAAATTCTGGGATTTGCATATTAGTCAATCAAAACCTGCATGTCCACTCTAACTGATTAAAGACTTAATAGTCATCTAGGTATGTTCAATATATTTGCATAAGTTGTATGACCCTTTGATCTTTTACTTAGAAATTCTTTGCCCAATATATTCTCTCGCACTAGCTGCCTGAGGAAGGAGCAGGAGCTCTGAAAACTTGCAGCTTCAAATTACCCTGTTGGACTATAACCCAGTGTCTTGTGATTTTTGACCTTGTCCACCCCAGTCCAACACTGGCATTTCCACATCATTGGAAATTAATGTCAGAGCACATACAGTCTCCTCCCTGGTGTCACACAGCAGCTGGGAATACACCTTGTCTAGCCTGGGGATTTATCCACTTTGAAGCCTCTGATTCCTCGTCCATCTCAAGGCTAATATCACCGAGCTCACGTTTATCAGTTCCCCCTGTCTCTCTGATTTCCATCACTACATCATCACTATACTGAATATCAATACAAAGTACTTGCTTAAAACCTCACCAAATCTGACTCCTTGCCACTTTGGGGTACTTGTTCTGCCTTTTTCTCTGGTTGTCTTCTTGTTCCTAACGTAAAACTGCTTTGGATTTTACTGTATTTCACCACTAGTGTTTTTTTCATGCCAACCTTTCCACTCTCCTAATTTATGTTTTGAATAACCAGTTTCACTTTCTTTAATCCGCTGGGGTTTTCATAGTCTGAGCCCTTGAAATCTGCCATAATTCTTCCCTCTTTTTCCTTATCTATTCCTGTACATCCTTTGACATCCAGGGTTCTCTGGATTTGTTACTTGCTCCCTTTACCTTTGTGAGATCGTATTGTCCCTGCGTTTTCACTGTTTGAAGGGTTTCCATTGCTCTGATGTAGATTTTCATCTGTAGTTGCTCTCAATCCTCTGCACAAATATGTCTTTTCATATTAAGTATGTCCCAGGCTGTTCAACCCATCAGGTGTACTCTGCCAATCACTTAGATCATGACTGATCTGATCAATCCCATTCTCATGCCTTATCCCTCATTACCCTTCATTCCCTTCCTGTTTAAAAAATGTGTTTCTCTCAGCCTTGAATATTCTTAAAGACCCAACCTAAACAACCCTCTGTAGTAAAGAATTCTACAAATAAGCTATCACTTAGGACACCACTTTGACTGGACAACACATCCATCCTAATTCAAGCCAAACAAAGACACGCACGAGAATTCCTAGAAGCATGGCATTCCAACCAGAACTCTACCAACAAACACATCAAGTTAGACCACATCTACCACTCCCTGAGAAAAAGCAGGAAATGACATCACCATGAGAAATTATGTCACCACGAGAAATGACATCACCAATCCAAAGAAACCCAAACACATAAAAAGAAAGCATGAATTATTAACAGTGTTTTGCCCAGAGGCCCACTGAAGATATTATAGCAGGGTGACGAAATGTCTGGAAATGAACCTTCCAGCTCAGTGAGCAAACCTACATCCAGATTCATATGCTATTATCTTAGAAACTTTACATTGTGGAATCAGGCTATTCGGCCCATCGAGTTCACACCAACTCTCTAAAGAGCGTCCCTCCCAGATCCGCCTCACTACCCTATACCTATAACTCTGTTGGATGCTATGGGCAATTTAGTATGGCTAATCTGCTCAACCTGCACATCTGGGAAGAATGTACAAACTCCACACAGACAGACAGTCACCTGAGGCTGTGAGCCACCATTCTATCCTAGATGAGAAGAAATTCCTTCTCATCTCTGTTTTAAATGGGAGACCTTTTATATTGAGATTATGCCCTCTGGTCCTACGCTCCCTCACAAGGGGAAACAACTTTTCTGCATCCACCCTGCCCAAGAATCTTGGATGTTTCGATCAGGTTACCTCTGATACTTCTAAACCCCAATGTGTACAGGCATACTATAAAAAAACCCTACATTTCCAGCATCAACCTAATGAACTTTCTCCAGACAGCCTCCAATGGCAGAATACATTTCCTGACGTAAGGGGTCCAAAACTGTTTACAGTATTCTAGGTATGGTCTAACATAGTGAATCTTGTACAGTTTAGCAAGCCCTCCCCATTCTAATGCTCCATTCCTTCTGAAATAAAGACAAAGATTCTCTTGGCTTCCCTATTACTTGTTGAACCTGGATGCTACATTTATGTGATTCACTCACAAGGATTCCCAAATTCCTGTGTTGCAACTTTAAGACCATAAATCAGGAACAGAGTAGACCATTGAGTCTGCTCTGTCATTCAATAAGGTCGTGGCTGATTCGATAATCCACACTTTCCTTTATCTTGCTCATAAGCCTTGATGCCCTTACTGGTGAAAAATTTCCCTCAGCCTTGAATATACTTAATGACCTGACTTCAACAGACATCTGTGGCAAAGAATTCTACAGATTTGCTACACTCTGAGAGAAAAAAAAAGTTCTCATCTCTCTTAACTGTGCAACCCTTCATTCTGAGATTTTGGCCTCTAGTGCTGATCTTTCTGCATCTACCTGTCAAGTCCCCAAGGAATCTTGTCTGTTTCAATGTCTTATTCTTCTATATTTGCAACAAATACAGACCCAATCTACTCAACCATTTCTCATAAAACAGTCCCTCCATACCTGGTATCAGCTAGGGAACATTAGAACATAGCACAGTACAGGCCCTTCGGCCCTCAATTTTGTGCTGACCTTATATCCTGCTCTAAAGATCAAACTCACCTCCATACCTTTCATTTTATTATCATCCGTGCGCCTATCCAAGAGTTGCTTAACCTGAACCTTCTCTGGATTGCCTCCGTCACCACTCTCTTTCCTTAAGTAAAACCAAAATTGTTCATAGTATTTCAGCTGTGGCCTGACTAGAGCCTTGTATAGTTTTAGCTAAACTTCCCTACTTTTTTTTTAACCCCAATCCTTTGAAATAAAGGCTATTGTTCCATTTACCTCTCTATTATCCTCTGAAGCTGCTAGCTTTTTGTGATTTATATATGAGGATTCTCAAATCCCTCTGTTTTATATCTTTCTGCAGACTTTCTACATTTAAATCATTTTCAGCTTCTCTTTTCCTCCTATAGAAATGTATAAAACCTCACATTTTCCCACATTATATTCCACCTGCCAATGTTTTGTCCATTCAATCTGCCGATATCCCTATACAAACTCTTTTTGTCATCTTCACTACTTGCCTTCCATCCTCGTTTTGTTTATCTGCTTTTGTGCATTCATTCCCCTAATCTAAACCATAAATATATATGAGCTTTCTCCATTTAAATAAAACCTTCTCTGTTCTCCTTCTTTCCAAAGTGCATAACCTCATGTTTCCCCACATTATATTGTATTATATATCTGCGTATATCTCTCTGTAGACTCCTGATGTCATTGTCATTAGTTTTAGCAAAAACCTCCTTGCTTTTATATTGTATTCCCTTTGAAATAATGTCAATGTTCCATTTACCTTCTTACTACCTCATGAACTTGGATGCTCGCTTTTATGATTTATGCACAAGGACCCTCAAACCTCCCTGTGCTGTGCCTTTCTGCAAGGCAAAAGTGAGTTCTGCAGATGCTGGAGATCAGAGTCAAGATTAGAGTGGTGCTGGAAAAGCACAGCAGGTTAGGCAGCATCCGAGGAGCAGAAGAATCAACATTTTGGGCAAAAGGCCTTCATCAGGAGTCATCATTCCGAAACATCGATTTTCCTGCTCCTTGCATGCTGCCTGACCTGCTGTGCTTTTCCAGCACCACTCTAATCTTGACTCTGTGTCTTTCTGCAGTCTTTCTCCATTTAAGTAATGCTCATCTCCTCTATTCTTTCTGCTTAAGTGCACAATCTTACATTTTCCCAAATTACAGTGTATTCCACCTGCAAAGTCTTTGACCACTTGCTTAACCTGTTGGTATCCCTCAGTAAACTCTTTGTGTCATCCTCACCACTTGCCTTCCCACCAACTTTTGTCTCATCCACAAATTTGCAAGAGTACATTGAGTTCATTCATCTGTGTTGTAAATAATTGTGGTTGCAGTGCTGATCCCTGTGGCAATCTACTAGTGACTGATGGCCCGAGTTATGGTCACGATAAACTAAATGTCCTCCTACTGACACTCTACCACCTGCCCAACTTTGTTCCGAAAGGTAAATGTGATACTGCTCTCTGTCTTGTAGAACTTTCAACATGCTGCCCTAAAAAGGTCTCCTAGATGCATCTTTAGAATTCTTCCCCTTTGGAGCCTTCACACTTTGTCTGATCCAATCAATATTGGGGAAATTGAAATTCCTTTCTGTTATTACTTTAGTTTATTTTCATTTCTGAGATTTGCCTACATTCCTGTCCTTCTATCTCTCCCTGACTGTCAATAATACACTCCCAGCAATGTGATTGTTCCTTTTTGTTTCTGAATTCTACCCATTTTGTCTCATTTGAGGAAGTATCTAAGATACTCATCCCTTCTTCACACAGTAATTTGACCTCTTAATATTGCAGGACCCATCACCTCATTTACACCACCTACACTCAGTATTGCTTGAAGGTTCTACATCTCAAAATATTGAGCTCCCAATCCCGCCCTCTTTGTACAATATGTTAATCAACATCTTCAAGTCATCTGTCTTATTCGCAAGACTGATAAGATGACTCCAGCACAGAAAAAGACCCTTCAGCCCCTTTTATCTGTGCCTAACAAAATCAACCACCTAACTTCTTGTATTGAAATAATTTTCCATCCAACTTGTGGCTTAAATTCAATATATTCACCCTGCCCTCTGGACTGACTTGGTTTTTCCTCTGTATTTCTCAGTATATCATCCAACTGTACCTTCCCTCCATATCTCATCCCCCTCCCAAATTTGTTTAAACTCCAACCAACTGCAAACTGCCTACTTGCAAGGATATTGGTCCTCACGAATTTTGAGAAGATTTGTAGCTCAGGTTGAGGTTCTGGATGTAGGTTTGCTCACTGAGCTAGAAGGTTCATTTTCATACATTTTGTCACCATACGAGGTAACCTCTTCAGTGAGCCTCCAAAGGAAACACAGCTGGTGTGGCCCACTTTCCATTTATATATTTGAATTTCCTTGGGTTGGTGATGTCATTTTCTGTGGTGATGTCATTTTCTGTTCCTTTTCTCTGGGGGTGGTAAATGGGATCCAAGTCAACGTGTTTGTTCATAGAGTTCTGGTTGGATTACCATGCTTCTAGGAATTCCTTTGCGTGTCTTTGTTTGGCTTGTCCTAGGATGGATGTGTTGTCCCAGCCGAAGTGGTGTCCTTCCTCATCTGTATGTAAGGATACCAGTGAGAGAGGGTCATGTCGTTTGTGGCTAGTTGATGTTCGTGTATCCTGGTATCATGTTTTCTGCCTGTTTGTCAATGTAGTGTTTGTTATAGTCCTTGCGTGATATTTTGTAAATGACATTAATTTTGCTTGTTATCTATATAGGGTCTTTCAAGTTCATTAGCTGCTGTTTTAGTGTGTTGGTGGGTTTGTGGGCTACCATGATGCCCACTCCAACCCACATCTGCTCCTTTGTCTCCTGGTCTAAAGGCCATCCTTTAATATTTCTGGGAAAACAGTTTCAGATCACCAGTACCCTTTTATACAGAATAGCACTTGTCAACATTGTCTCTCTATGGCTTCATTCTAAGGTAATTCTCCTTTCTTCTGTACTCCCTCACCAAAGGAAACAGGTCTCCTCTATCTATCATGTGTAATCTTCTTAATCTTTGAAAAACACCTCAACTAAATCATCCTGTAATTTTCTTAGAGAAACTAGCACTTCCATAACATGGCATTTGTCCCAGAAAACTGCTTTGTGGGGTAAAGGATTGAGCTTTTCAAGACAACTGTTGCGGGAAATGGATGATCTCAGTGTATGTTCTGAAGAAGGCTCACTGGACCCGAAACGTTAACTCTGATTTCTCTCCACTGATGCTGCCAGACCTGCTGAGATTTTCTAGCAATTTCTGTTATTGTTTTCACAGTACTTGTGTTCGATAGAGAAGATGGAAATTTAAAAGAGGTAGGTTAAGGGAAATTGAGAAGGGGCATATTATTCATGGGTTCACTGATCTCAGGTGAATAACCTGACTCATTCTGACTGAACCTTTGTTAGCAGCCTTTTCAATTAGGGTCGAGGCATTCGTAAGTTTGGGCAGTCAACATCACCAGTAGCAATTTGCATTTATATAGCCCCTTGAATAATGGTAACTGTGGTTTGAGATTTCACATTATCAAACTAAATTTAACACTGAAAATAGTGAAACATTCGGGTTGGTTAACCAACGTTTGGCCCATAAAGAAGGTTCTGAGGTGCATCTCAAAGCAGGAAAGCAACGTAGAGAAGCAGAGAGTTATAGAGGAGGAATTCTACAGCATGTAAGCTGAAGCTATACCTGATAATGGGAAAGGCTAATTAAAATTGGGGTAATGCAAAAATGGACGAGCACATAAGGTTAGAATTGAGTCATATAGGGGATGAGAAGATGACAGAGGTAGAGAGGAGTGACAGTGTGGAGGGAATTGTAACTAATGATTAGAATTTTTGAAATCAAGATGACGTTTGACTGTGATCCATATCACAGGTTTGTGTTCTCAGTGTAGAATGTGCACTGTGCAATTGACATAATTCTTTGCTGAATGATGAGGATGGTTGATGAGGGCAGTACGGTAGATGTAGTCTATATGGATTTCAGTAAGGCCTTTGATAAGGTTCCACATGGTAGTCTGCTCTGGAAGGTTAGATTGTATGGAATTCAGGAGGAGCTGGCAAATTGGCTACACAATTGGCTTGCTGGAAGGAAGCAGAGAGTAATATTGGAAGAATGCTTGTCGGAGTGGAGTCCTGTGACTACTGGAGTGCCTCAGGGGTTGGTACTGGGCCCATTACTGTTTGTTGTCTATATCAATGATTTAGATGAGAATGTACAAGGCAATGATTGGTAAGTTTATAGATGACACTAAAGGTATTGTGGACAGTGAGGAAGGTTATCAGAAATTGCAGCAGGACCTTAACCAGCTGGGTGAGTGGGCCAAGAAATGGCAAATGGAGTTTAATATGGATAAGTGTTAGGTCTTGCATTTTGGAAAGTCAAATCAAGGTAGAGGTGTCGTGGTGAGTATAGTGAAACAGAGTTCAGGTGCACAATTCTCTGAAAGTGGAGTCACAGGTAAACAGGGCAATGAGGAAGGCTTTTGGCACACTGGCCTTCATCAGTCAGTGAAGTGAGTATAGATGTTGGGAAGTTATGTTGCAGTTGTACAGGACGTTGGTGAGGCCACACTTGGAATATTGTGTTCAGTTTTATTCACTTTGCTACAGGAAGGATGTTATTAAACTGGAAAGAGTGCAGAAGAAATTTACAAGGATGTTGCCAGGACTCAAGAGTCTGAGTTATAGGGAGGGGTTCAACAAGTTGGGACATTTACTTCAGAGCGTAGGAAACTGAGGAGTAATCTTATAGAAGTGTATAAGATCATGTGAGGGTGAATGTACTTGGTGTTATTCCCAGGGTTGGGGAATGGAGGACTAGAGGGCATCAGTTTAAGGTTAGAGGGGAAAGAATAAAAGGGAACCTGAGGGGCAACATTTTTACACAGAGGGTGGTACGCATATGGAATGAGCTGCCAGTAAAAGTGGTTTCGGCGGGTACATTAACAACATTTAAAAGAACAAACACATGGATAGAAAAGGTTTAGAAGGATATGGGCTAAGTGCAGGGAAATGGGGTTAGCATGGATGGACATCTTGGTCGGTTGGACCAGTTTGTGCCAAAGGGCCTGTCTCCATGCTGTAGGACTCTATGACTCTATGGAATGGTAGAGCTGGGAGAGATTGTATTGCTTACTCCTATTTCTTATGTTCTGATGCAAGCCTTTCCATAATTTCACTTGGTTTGGTATTGCAGATTAACATTTTTAAAGAAGCTAGCTTTCTATATTGTCACATACCTGCTGTGTTACCATTGGAGCACGAGTTGATGACTGTATGACCCATCAAACTTGCTCTGGTATTTAATTAAAATCTTTTAATTTCAACTCCACCTTCCCACTCACTCCTCATATCCCTTGCTTTCCTGAGGGACTGAAATCTGTCTATTCCTGCCTTGAATATACTGAACAATGGAGAATCAACAGTCCTTTTGGGGACAGAATTTTATGAAAATATTGATAACTTTTTGAGTCAAAGATTCATACAACATATAAAAGCTCATCAAATCTGTTCAGCTCAGCAAGTCTGCACTGACAATAACTACCACCAAAGGGACACTAATCCCAATTTCCTGCACTTGTCCCATATCCTTGAATGTTGTGATACTTCAAGTACTCATCCAAATATTTTTTAAAGGTTGTAAGTTTTCCAGTCTTCACTACTTTCCCCGGCAGTGCATTGCAGATTCCCACAAACTCCTGAGTGAAAAAGGTTTATTCCAAATTCCTTCTGAATCTCCTGCCCCTTACATGGAACATAGAACATGGAAAAGTACAGCACAGAACAGGCATTTTGGCCCATGATCTTGTGCTGAGAATTAATTCTAATGTAAAGTACAATAACTTAACCTATGCACCCCTCAACTCACTACTATCCATGTGCATGTCCAGCAGTCACTTAAATGTCCCTAATAACTCTGCTTCCACCACCACCACTGGCAACGCATTCCATGCATTCACAACTCTCTACATAAAGAATCTTCCTCTCATGTCCACTCTTAAATAATATCTTAAGTCTATGACCCCTCATACTAGTCAATCCTGCCCTGGGGAAACGTCTCTGGCTGTTGACTCTATCCATTCCTCTCATTATCTTGTACACCTCGATCAGGTCTCCTCTCTTCCTCCTTCTCTCCAGAGAGAAAAGTCTGAGCTTAGTCAACCTTTCTTCATAAGGCAAGACCTCCAGTCCAGGAGAAAGTGAGGTCTGCAGATGCTGGAGATCAGAGCTGAAAATGTGTTGCTGGAAAAGCGCAGCAGGTCAGGCAGCATCCAAGGAACAGGAAATTCGACGTTTCAGGCATAAGCCCTTCTCCTCCAGTCCAGGCAGCATCCTGGTAAACCTTCTTTGCACCCTCTCCAAAACCTCTGCATCTTTCCTATGGTAGGGCAAGCAGAACTGGACACAATATACCAAGTGTGGTCTCACCAGGGACTTGTAGACCCCTCAACCAACGTTTTGTATAGTTGCAGCATGATATTGCAGCTCCGAAACTCAATCCCTCTACAAATGAAACCTAACACACTGTATGCCTTCTTAACAGCACTATCAATGCGGGTGGCAACTTTCGGGGATCTATGTACATGGACTCCAAGATCCCTCTGCACATCCATACTACCAAGAATCTTTCCATTGACCCAGTATTCTACCTTCCTGTTATTCTTCCCAATGTGTATCACCTCACATTTAGCTGCATTAAACTCCATTTGCCATCTCTCAGCCCAATTCTGCAGTTTATCCAAGTCCCCCTGCAACCTGTAACATTCTTCCACACTGTCCACTACTCCACCGACTTTAGTGTCCTCTGCAAATTTACTAATCCATCCACCTATGCCTGCGTCTAAGTCATTTATAAAAATGACAAACAGTAGTGGTCCCATCTCCCCTCATCTTAATTATAAATGATAGGCTTCTCGCTCAGAGACTGTTTCCCCATGTTTTAGATTCCCTGACCAGCAGAAACAATCTCTCACAGTCAACTCTGTCAAGTCCCTCCAAAATCTTGCATATCCCAATGAGATTGTCTCTTATTCTTCTAAACATCAGAGATGGTGGACTTATTTTAATCAGCCCTTCACCATTCAACATTCCCCTCACTCCAGGGACTAAGTGAACATTCATTACACCGCCTCCAATTCGAAGAAACCACTAAAACTCATAACAACACACAAACCAACAGCCACCCTCAGACAACAACTCACCAGGACAAAGGACCCGATACCCAGCATGAGCAAAACCAACGTAGTGTACAAAATCCCATGCAAGGACTGCACAAAACACTACATAGGACAAACAGGAAGACAGCTAACAACCCGCATCCAGGAACATCAACTAGCCACGAAACGACACGACCAGCTATCCCTAGTAGCCATACACTCAGATGACAAACAACATGAATTCGATTGGGACAACACCACTATTATAGGGCAGGCCAAACAGAGAACAGCCAGGGAATTCCTAGAGGCATGGCACTCATCCATGAATTTGATCAACAGACACATCGACCTAGACCCTATATACCGGCCACTGCAGCGGACAGCAACTGACAACCGGAAGCGGCAGATTCAAACCAGTATAAATGCCGGAGGAATCAGCACAGAAGCGCTTCACAGGCGGCTCTCAAGCACTGAAGATGTCACCTAGAAAGGGGATGAAACGTTTGCAAGAAAAACTCCCAGCTCGTTGAACAGAACCACAACATCGAAGAAACAATGGCTGATTTGTATTATCACGAGTTTAATAATCCAGACAGGTGAAAGTGAGGACTGCAGATGCTGGAGATTAGAGTCTAGGGTGTGTTGCTAGAAAAGCGCAGCAGGTCAGGCAGCATCTGAGGAGCAGGAGGATCGATGTTTGAGGCTCTGGCCCAAAATGTCGATCCTCCTGCTTCTCGGATGCTGCCTGACCTGCTGTGCTTTTCCAGCAACACACTCTTAATAATCCAGGCATTCAGGTAGTATTTGGTGGACCAGGGTTTGAATCCTGCCTTAGCAGATGATGGAATTTGAATTCAATAAAAATCTGAAATTAAGAGTCTGATGATGATCATGAAACTTATAGTAATGTCAGGAAAAATCTATCTGGTTCACTCATGTCCCTTAGGGAAGAAAATCCAATATTCTGGCTTACATGTGACTCCAGACCCGCAGCAATGTGGTTGACTTCTAACTACCCTCTGGGTAATAAATGTTGGCCAACCATGACGTCCACATTCTGTGATTGAATGTTTTTTAAATTAAAGTGTATCATTTCAGAAATATGGAGAGCAAATCTCCAGATGTGATGTCATCAAAATTCTGTACAACTGTAGCAAGACTTCTTTATTCCTGTACACCAATCCTCTCACAATAAAGGACAACAGGCAATTTGCCTTCCTCATTACTTGCTGTCTCGATATGCTGACTTTCTGGCATTCCTTGCTTGTCTCTTTTGGCATCACCACCTTTTTAAAAATATTCTGCTTCTTTATACTTTCAGCCAAAGTGAATCACTTCACAGTGCCCTTCATTTTACTCCAGCTGTCATCTTGTTGCCCACTCATTTAATTTGCCTTTATCTCTTTGCAACCTCTTTGTGTCCCTCCTCAGCCTATCTTTCTAACTAGCCTTGTACCATCAACTGTCTTAGATACATTAGTCTCTGTCTTGTTTTCCAAGTCATTAATAGAGATTGAAGCGTATATCCATTGTCCAGCACTAATCCTTGCGATACTTCACTCGTTACCATTTTCCAACTTGAAAATGCCCTATTTATATCCATTCCCTGCTTTCTGTACATTAACCAATCCTTTATTTATTGTCATATTTCACCCCAAACTCAGTGAACTCGTCTTACCAGTTAACCTTTAGTGTGGCATTTTATCTAGCGTCTTTTGGAAAGTCAGATGTACTAACCCTACTAGTTCCTGTCTTCCTGTCCAACAATGTTATATCCTCAAAGAACTCAAATAAATTCATCAATTAGGATTTCCCTTCAGTAAAATGATGTTAACTTGTTCTAATTATACATGACATTCAACATTTCTTTCTTCCTGCACTCACCCAGTTTGAATCTAATGATGTTCACTAGCCTACAATTTGCAGACTTTTAAACTTCAAGCTTGATGTCAGTGTGTTTTTATAGACTCATTACAGGGCAGAAGATGGTCATTAAGCCGACTGAATCCATTTCAGGTCTCGGTAGAAGAATCCAGTCAGTCTCCTTGACTAGCTTTATTCCTGCAAACTTATTTCCCTCAAGTGACCAACAACTTTCTTTTGAAATCATTGACCATCTCTCCATCCCCAGCCTCACAATGAATTACCACTTTAAAAAATCTTTCTCACATTCTTCCTGCATCATGTCACCAAATGCTTAAAACCAAGCCCCATAAAATTTGCATTCTCAATGACAGGAACAGCTTTTTTGTGTATACTGAATGCCAGAGGCAGTAGGAGAGTCAGATACATTAGGGACATTTAACTGACTCTTGGATAGGCACATGAATGATAGTGAAATGAACGGTTTGTGGCTGAGTTTGATCTTAGACTAGGATAAAAGGTCGGCACAACATCACTGGCTGAAGGGCCTGTACTGTGCTATACTGGCTTATATTCTAATCCTTTACTTTGCCCACTTCTGTCGCCTCTACTCCAAGGATAACCATCCCACCTTTGCCAACACCAGCTCTGAGCTCATGACGCCCCATTGGGAGGAAGCACTGTGAGGAAGCCGACAATTAAACTGCCATCGAGAGTTTATTGAAATCCCAGACTTTTTTTTCTTTCCTCGTACCTTTTCCTTTTCCAAACATTTGACTGCAGCCTTCACACAAAACTGTCTGTCGGGCATTCCACTTTCTGAACTTCACGTCTTGCAGCGATGGAGGAGTGTTGGGGGGGTGGGAGGGGGGGGGTGGGGGTTGGTGGGGAGGTCGGGGGGGGGGGGGGTAGGTGCTGGTTGACGTTTCAGTCCTGAACCCTTCATGCCTCTCCTACTCTTCTGATGCTGCTTGACCTGCTGTGAGGTCAGCTGCCATCGTACATCATTGCTCACACATTTCCTGTCATCCTCACTCATCCAGTACAGCTCAACACCATATAACATTCACCATCTCCTTGAGCCAACCCCTTGTCCTCAGTTGGAAAATGGTGAGAGGAACAGTTCCTCTGGGGAGTGCTGTCAGAGTGAGCTGCACAAGGTGGGTAAAAGAAAGAGCAATAGTGATAGGAGACTCAATAGTGAGGGGTCAAGACAAGCACCACTCCAGGATGGTGTGTCACCTCCTTGGGGGTGGGCTAGGGTCAGAGATGTCACTGAACAGCTTCAGTGTATCCTGAAGGGAGTGGGTGAACAGGCTGAGGCCATGGTTCACGCTGGGACCACTTCCCTCAGTCGAAAGAGGAATGAGGTTCTGCAACAAGAATTCAGGGAGCGAGGTAAATGGGTTGAAAGTAGGACTTTAAAAGTCACAATTTCTGGATTACTCCCAGTGCCATATGTTAGTGAGTGTGGCAATAGGTAGATAGAGTCGAAAAGTGCGGTGCTGGAAAAGCACAGCAGGTCAGGCAGCATCCAAGGAGCAGGAGAGTTGACATTTCGGGCATAAGCCCTTCATCAGGGACATTACGTCGATTCTCCTGCTCCTCAGATGCTGCCTGACCTGCTGTGCTTTTCCAGCACAATACTCTCGACTCTGATCTCTTGTATCTGCAGTCCTCACTTTCTCCCAGTGGGCAGATAGAGCAAATGTATGTGCGGCTGGAGAGTTGGTCCAAGGCAGGGGGATTTAGACTATTGGATTACTGGATCTGTTTCCTGGAAAGGTGGGACATGTACCAGTTAGACATGAAACTGGAACAGGACCAATACTTGGATGTAGGTTTGCTCACTGAGCTGCAAGGTTCGTTTTCAGACGTTTCATCACCATACTAGGTAACATCTTCAGTGAGCCTCTGAATGAAGCACTAGTGGTGTAGCCTGCTTTCTATTTAAATGTTTGAGTATGGATGAATACAGTGTATTCAAAACGTACGGGGAAACAATGAACACAGTCCACCGATTTCTCAGCAACAAACCTACCAAGCAGACAAAACATATCCAGAATCCCTAGCCACTCTCCCTTACATCAAAGACATCTCGGATATGATGACCAGACTACTCAGACCCCTGCAACCTAGATTCAGATCTGATGTTTCTATAAGGTCTTGTCTCATTCTTCTAAACTCCAATAAGTACAGACCCAAAGTACTCAACCTTTCCTCATAAGAGGATCCCTCTATACACTCCTTCTGTTCCTACATTCTTAATACTTTGCATTTATATCACATTCCTTCATCTACTAATTTCACCAAACTGATTTCACCATTAACCAAAAAAAGAGAAAATGCTGGAAAATCTCAGCAAGTCTGGCAGCATCTGTAAGGAGAAAAAAGAGCTGACTTTTCAAGTCTAACTGACCCTTTGTCAAAGTTTTAACAAAGGGTCAGTTAGACTCAAAATGTCAGCTCTTTTCTCTCCTTACAGATGCCGCCAGACTTGCTGAGATTTTCCAGCATTTTCTCTTTTTTTGGTTTCAGATTCCAGCATCGGCAATACGTTGCTTTTATGATTGCACTATTAAACTGGGCAGCACGGTGGCTCAGTGGTCAGCACTGCTCCCTCACAGCGCCAGGGATCTGGATTCGATTTCAGCCTCGGGCGACTGTCTGTGTGGAGTTTGCACATTCTCCCTGTGTCTGTGTGAGTTTCCTCTGGGTGCTCCAGTTTCCTTCCCAAATCTAAAGATCCTCTGGAAAGCAAGGGAAGAGATTGCGGAGCCTTTGGCATTGATCTTCAAATCATCATTGTCTACAGGAATAGTGCCTGAGGACTGGAGGATAGCAAATGTGGTTCCCTTGTTCAAAAAGGGTAGTAGAGACAACCCTGGTAATTACAGACCAGTGAGTCTCACCTCAGTTGTTGGTAAAGTGTTGGAAAAGGTTATAAAAGATAGGATTTATAACCATCTAGAAAAGAATAATCTGATCAGGGACAGTCAGCACAGTTTTGTGAAGGCTAGGTCGTGCCTAACAAATCTTATTGAGTTTTTTGACAAAGTGACCAAACAGGTAGATGAGAGTGAACCAGTTGATGTGGTGTAAATGGATTTCAGCAAGGCATTCAATAAGGTTCCCCACAGTAGGCTATTGTACAAAATGCGGAGGAATGGGATTGTGGGAGACATAGCAGTTTGGATCAGTAACTGGCTTGCTGAAAGAAAACAGAGGGTTGTAGTTGATAGAACATGTTCATCTTGGTGTCCAGTTACTAGCGGCGTTCCGCAAGGGTCAGTGTTGGGTCCACTGTTGTTTGTCATTTTTATAAATGACCTGGATGAGGGCTTAGAAGGGTGGGTTAATAAATTTGTGGACGACACTAAGGTCGGCGGAGTTGTGGATAGTGACGAAGGATGTAGTAGGTTGCAGAGAGACATAGATAGGATGCAGAGCTGGGCTGAGAGGAGGCAAATGGAGTTTAATGTGGACAAGTGTGAGGTGATACACTTTGGACGGAGTAATCGGAATGCAAAGTACTGGGCTAATGGTAAGATCCTTGGAAGTGCAGATGAGCAGAGAGATCTCGGTGTCCAGGTACACAGATCCCTGAAAGTTGCCACCCAGATTGACAGGGTTGTTAAGAAGGCATACAGTGTTTGGCTTTTATTAATAGAAGAATTGAGTTCTGGAACCAGGAGGTTATGCTGCAGCTGTACAAAGCTCTGGTACGGCCACACTTGGAGTATTGCGTACAGTTCTGGTCACTGCATTATAAGAAAGATGTGGAAGCTTTGGAAAGGATGCAGAGGAGATTTACTAGGATGTTGCCTGGTATGGAAGGAATGTCTTACGAGGAAAGGCTGAGAGACTTGAGGCTGTTCTCGTTAGAGAGAAGAATATTGAGAAGTGACTTAATAGAGACATATAAGATAATCAGAGGGTTAGATAGGGTGGACAGGGAAAGCCTTTTTCCAAGTATGGGGACGGCAAACATGAGGGGACACAACTTTAAATGAGGGGAGATAGATATAAGACAGATGTCAGAGGTAGTTTCTTTACTCAGAGAGCAGTAAGTGTATGGAATGCTTTGCCTGCAACGGTAGTAGATTCGCTAAGTTTAAGTGCATTCAAGTTGTCATTGGACAGGCATATGGATGGACATGGAATAGTGTAGGTTAGATGGGCTTCAGGTTGGTATGACAGGTCGTCGCAACATCAAGGGTCGAAGGGCCTGTACTGCGCTGTAATGTTCTATGTTCTATGTGCAGGTCAGGTGAATTGGCCATGCTAAATTGCCCATAGTGTTCAGGGATGTGTAAGTTAGGTGCATTAGTCTGGGGAAATATAGAGTAATAGGGTGGGGGGGGTGGGAATAGGCCAGGATGGGTTACTCTTTGGAGGATCGGTGTGGACTTGTCGGGCCAAATGGCCTACGTCCATACTGTAGGGATTCTATGAAAAAAATCACTTGCACTTTGTCAGGTTGTGACCGTGTCTTGCATTCCTGACAACACAGTTATAAGAATATCTAGTTCTTCACTGGTATCTCCTGTCCTTTTCAACAGAGTCACAGTGCCATATGGCCTATAACGAGAACACTTAGAACTACTGGATCCCATCTGTCCAGCCAGTCATCCAGGATGAATATTTTCCACAAATGTCATTGTTTAACAAGTACATCCTCTTGGGGAGTATCTGCTGATGTCAATGTCTCTTTTTCCCCAAATTTTATTTTCCCTGAAACCAATCCAAATTCCCTGGGATGTTAACTCCAGTGTGGGAGTATTAGAGTACAGCAGGAAATGGCCATTTCTAGCTGCACTGTATTCAACAACAAGCCACAGCTGCTAAAGTCATCCTGAAAATAATGGCTGAAAATGCTTCTCCTTATTTGTTTGAATATCTCAATTCCCTCCAGAATATTGAGATAAATTACTGAGTTTTTAAAAAAATCATTCACATGATGAGGGAATGGCAAAGTTTATTTCCACATCTCTAACTGCCCAGAGGGAAGATCACATTGGATACAGGTCTGGAGTAGACCAGGTAAGGATGGCAATTTTCTTCCCAAAGGGACATTAGTGAACCAGATAACATTTTCATACAATCGATCCATGGTCATCATTAGACTCTTAATTCCAGATTTTTATTGAATTCAAATCCCACCATCTGCTGCAGTGGGATTCGAACCTCGATCCCCCGAACATTAGCTGAGTTTCTAGATTAAGAGTCCAACGATAATGCCACTGAGCTGTTGTGTCCCCAAGGCATCAAGCATCAGAGATTTCTTTTTGAAATCTTAAATTCTCTCATAATTTGGCTGACCCTAGGAGATAGAAACCTGTCAATGTTTTATTTGATTTGATTTATTTCTCTCACATGTACATAGAAACAGTGAAAAGTTTTGTTTTGCGTGCAGCACAGGCAGATCATACCAGACAAAGTTCATTGGGTGGTAGAACAGGGCAAAAAATAGAATCTACAACTTAACCTGCACTGTGCCGGACTAGTTGAGGCAGTCCTGGGCTGTGTAAACAACACAGCACTATCTCTGATCTCGATTGACAGCCTCCGGTTAGGTGAGGCTAGCAGCATCAGTGAGGAGATGCTGAGAGGTAGAGTTGTTGATGTGTGGAGGGGAAATAGAAACCACAAAAAGTTTCCAATTGTACAGCCCCAGCTGTGCATGAATACAGCTTTCAGCCTGTACCTGATTGGCGTGGGGCTACCTTTAAAGGTACAGCAGAATTATGCATTTATGTTGTGGGGGATAAGGGAAGATTGATTTTATTGAGACCAAAAAGCAGGCCGCATGGAGTTCAGGATAACAGCCTTGCACCAAAACATCAGGTGGATGCCACATCAAAGTTGGCACTTATATGAGACCACAATGGCCACAGAGTCTGATAATCCAGATAATCTGTATCAGACCCTATGTGCTGAAATCTTGCTTCCAGTCACACTGCAAACAATCAATAAGTAGATCTCACAAAGAGTAGTTAAGACCATCCTCATCTCAATCGAGGTGGGACTCATTAATTTTCCATTTCAGCTGCTTTCGTCAAGTTTTTTTTCTCTGTTTTTGGTATTTCTAACTGTGGGAAAGATGAAGTTTTTTAACAGGATTTATGTACCCTGAATCACTTAAAATGGTGTGTTGCCGCTTTCTGCATTGGGCTGCCCAATTAGGAGGAGCCATATCAGGAAAAGGCTGTAAGAGGGTGAAGGAGCTGACAGAACGGGAAGCTCTATCTCCTGGGTCTTCAGGAATCGATTGTCATACCTGAATCTCACAGGGGAGCAGAGTGTATGCTGGTTGTGTTTCAATGTATTTCCAGGTAACAGTGACAGACACAACATTGATTGACATTAGGAAACGTTTGGACTAATAAATGACAGTCAGTACAGATTTATGAAAGGAACATCATGTTTGACTAACTTGATTGAGTTCTTTGACATAGTAACAGAGGTACAATGTGAATGTGGTGTCATTGCTTTTCTGGAAAGGGACAAAGGCATTTGATGTACTTGATTTGTCAGCGAAATTGAAGCCCATTGAAATTAAAGAGACAATGAAAACGCAGATACAAAATTGGCCAAGGGACAGAAAGCAGAGAGGAGAACAAATAATTGTTTACTGGAGGGAATGGTTCCCCAGAGTACCAGGACCAGTGCTCTATTTCATATTTGGTATACAGGACATAATCGCAATGTTTGCCATTGACCCAAAAGTAAAAAAACAATGAAGAGGTCAGAGACTGATTAAATAGGCAGGAATGGAGCAGTATAGTGGCTGAGTGGTTAGCACTGCTGCCTCACAGCGCCAGGGGTTTGGGTTTGATTCTAACCTCGGGTGACTGTCTGTGTGAAGTTTGCACATTCTCCCCATGCCTGTGTGGGTTTCCTCCGGGTGCTCCGTTGTTGTCCCACAGTCCAAAGATGTGCAGGTCAGGTGAATTGGCCATGCTAAATTGCCCATAGTGTTAGGTGCATTAGTCAGGGGTAAATATAGGGTAGGGGAATGGCTCTAGGTGGAGAGTCAGTGTAGACTTGTTGGGCCGAAGGGCCTGTTTCCACACTATGGGGAATCTAATCTAATTTATAGAGAGCGTAAAATAATACATTTTGGTAGGAGGTAAATCATCATGGCTTTGGAGAGGGTGCAGAAGAGATTTACCTGAACACAGTGGGACTGAAAGGTAATGCAGAGAGTTCAGACTTCACCTTACATCAGAGAGGGTGAAGAGGAATGGGCTTGATAAATATGAAGAATATTTCTCTGATTCTAATTCCAGGCTGACAGTTGGCTTCCACCTGGAAGTGGACTCCATCACCACAGCCTGGAATGCTGAAGGTCATTACAACTGGAAACTCGAATGCCTTTGGCTTCTTGAGAATGACTCTGGGACATCAGTCACTGTGAAGCAAACATAGCCACTCACTGCTGGGCTGCTCATGAATAATTACGAGATTGTACAGAACTTAAACATTGCTAAAAAGAGAACAGAATTTGAAGCTTGCCTCTCATCGGGACTGAAATACAAGAAAACCGACGAGAAAGCAAATAGTAATTTTCACAGCATTAGAAGGGACTGCTGACCTGTGTTTTCCCATAGAAATGCAGCAGGAACTGTTCCCTGTCTGAGTTAACCAATTAAATTCAAGACAGGCAAATTAACTCTACCAGCACCACCCTAATCTTGACTTTGATCTCCAGCATCTGCAGTCCTCACTTTCGCCAAGTTAGTTCTATTGGTCAGGGCAGTGCCGTAAGGATTTTCCCTCCCTCTCTAGCTCTGTCTCCAGCTAGAAAGTTGGAACATGCCAGAATATGCCGGAATACATGTAGCTTCCTGCTTGTGCACATAAATCACACTGCAAACCCAAATTATAATCCTAAAGTGGTTTCTAATGTAACTGGTGAGGCATCATTGCCTTCCTCGTGGTGGCTAACAAGAAGTAAAAGCATTAGTGTTGGGTATCCAATCAATTTCAGTGAATACAGCTTATGAGGAAGCTTCTGAGGGGTCTTGAAATGGTCATGGAAGGTGGTCTCAAGGTGCTATGATCATTGAGGAGTGGGTTGCAGGTAGCTGGACTCTGTTGTCATTGAGGTAGCCTGACTGGATTATGAATTCCACAATCGCTGGGAGTTCTCCTGTTCCATGCTTAATGACTCCTTTTCAAATGGTAATCCTGGTGTGGTAGATAGGCAAGGGAACTTTGACCCCCAATAGAATCCCATCCCTGAGCCTTTAATGATTTCATGTAAACAGGAGCAACAGGAAGAGCCTCGTCCAGAGTAGGCTTGCTTGTGGATCTTTGGATAGGTTGGCTCCTAATCATATCTGTAGAGAATTTTTAATTCTAAATTTTACTGCAGATGTCAGCTTCATGTCCCTCAACCGTGCCCTAGCCTATAATTGCCTGATTTACCCACAGCCATGTGGGATGACTGTATGGCAGGTTCCTCTTAGGCCTATGGCCTACTAGAAGAGCTTGTCCTCCCTCCTCAGAGCAATTACCTCTCGGCCTCTTTCTTCATTTCCTCATCTCCTGCTCAGCTCCATTCACCACTTCTACTTCTCTCCTTTCTGTTCCCTTCCCATCTTTCATCCTCAACTCTTCCCTATTTCCCTCTGACTCCCCTCACTTCTCTTCCCTTACCAGGTCACTCTCCTAGTCCTCTGTTCATTTGCTCTTCAACTTTCCCCTTCCCTATTCCACCCTGTCTTTCTCTCTCTCTTTTGCCTTTTCCCTTCCCTTCTTCCCTTTCCTATTACTCACTGTGTGTTATTCCTCCCCCAACCTCTCCATTTCTCTGCTTTGTTCCACATCAGCCCTCTCTTTCCTGTTTCTCCCCTTGCTGTCTATCCTTTCTTACACATTCAACTCAGCTCTGTTCAAATTCCGTTACCATTTCACAACCAAAGTGGTTGCTTCACCTCCTCTATATTTCCACATCTAGTTACACACTAACTCTCTGGTTAAGGAGGAGTTGGCTGCAGGTTGTTTGGTAATTGTTTTATGAATGCAGTCGGTGTATTCTGACCCAATTCCTGGAAGCATCCAACCTTTGCTTCACCCTGGTGCCACTCTTTATGTAAATCCAGACTGTAACCCTCTCCGTAGCCCAGGCAATGCTGCATATCATTGAAGAAAGCATGTCTTTTGCTAGATCTCTGAAAGAGTGATCCACTTGCTCTTAGGAGAAAGTGAGGACTGCAGATGCTGGAGATCAGAGCTGAAAATGTGTTGCTGGAAAAGCGCAGCAGGTCAGGCAGCATCCAAGGAGCAGGAGAATCGACGTTTTGGGCATGAGCCCTTCTTCAGCCCTTCCTTAAGAAGGGCTCATCCCCGAAATGTCGATTCTCCTGTTCCTTGGATGCTGCCTGACCTGCTGCGCTGTTCCAGCAACACATTTTCAGCTCCACTTGCTCTTAGCCTAACCAACACCACTGTTCCCCAAAGCTCTGCATTTATTTATTTTTAGGTATTTTTCCAACTCTCTTTGAAAGTCAATATTGAATCTGGAGCACCATTTGTTTAGGCAGAGTAATAATTTACTCAACAATGTTTCCTTATCTCAGCACTGCTACTACCTTACTCACATGTTCTCTCCATTCATGTCCCTCGGAGTGTGGCTCTTCCTGCCAGTGCAAGCAGTTTATTTCCTGCTGGTTTCCTTGCCCAAGAATCTGCTGGGCTGCTGAAAACCCCTGGAGGTTTTGGGGAAAGGTCATAAAAAAGCCTCTCAAACAAGGAGAACTGACTATCTATTGTTACTCTCGCTTTCACAATGATTGTAGCACCAAATATCACGTTGAATGTTGAACTGATTGTTGTATCCAATACCACTCCATTGTTATGACACTGTTTGTCACACTCACTGTTACAATGACTGTCACGCCCACTACACAATTGATCTCATAATAATTGACACACTCAATATTAAACTATTATAATGTTTCTCCCAGCAAATATCACAGTCTGACCTAATGGAATGAAGGAACTGATGATGTGTATATTCATGAAGAGTTAGTGGGGTTTGAATTGTTGGACATGATTGAGAAGACAGTAATCGATATGGTGTGAGGGGTATGTGCACTTTATCGAATGCGGCTAACTGACTGAAAGGTCTCACATAAGGAGTGTTCACCTAAGGAGGCAATGACTGCAATAAGGAGAGTTGATATCATGGAAGGCATCTCAAATGAGGCTTTGTGGGTAGAACTTGGGAATGGTAAAGGGGCAGCTATTTTATTGGGAATGTATTATAGGCCCCCAAAGAGTCAGCAGGAAGTAGAGGAGCAAATATGTAAGCTGTTTACAGAGGTGTGTAAGAGTAATAAATGGGTGATTATACTTGAGGATTTTAACTGTGCCAACATGAATTGGGACAATCATAGTGTTAAAGATTTGGAAGGGACAGATTTCTTGAAATGTCTCCAGAGGAGTCCTTGGTATCAATTCACAGAAAGCCCAACAAGAGACATTGCAGTGTTGGGTCTGGTTCTGGGGAAAGAAGCCAGGCAAGTGTTCGATGTGGCATTGGGGGAACAGTTAGGAGATAGTGAGCACAGCACAGTATGGTTCAAATTTGTTCCCAACAAGGAAAATGTTGGCCTGTAAGCGATAGTTTTAGACTGGGGGAAAACAGGTTTTATTAAAATAAAGCAGAAACTGGCTGGAGTAGACAGTGAACAGCTCCTTGTGGGTAAGTCTCCGATGGAGGGCCTTGAGAAAGGAGCTGAGGAGAGTCCAAGTCCAGCATGTACCCTTCAGAGAGAAATCCTGGCGCTAAACCTTCAGGGAACCCTGGAAGCCGCAGACAATTCAGGACTGGATAAAGAAGAAGAGCAGGGCTTTTCAAGAGTCCAAAGGGAGCTGTGGCCCTTGAGGAATACAGGAAGTGCAGGAAAGAACTTAAGCAAGCAATTGGAAGAGCAAAAAGGGGGCGTGAACTTGTGAAGGATTAGGGAAAATCCCAAGATATTTTATAACTCCACTGAAGGGAAGAGGTGAACCAGGGAAAGAGCAGGGCCCACTAGGAACCAAGGGGACAACCTGTGTGTGAGGCCAGAGGATATTGGAAGGATAATGAATAGTGCTGGCATATGGTGTACTGGGCTTTATTGGCAGAGGAATTGAGTTCCGGAGTCCTGAGGTCATGTTGCAGTTGTATAAGACTCTGGTGCGGCCTCATCTGGAGTATTGTGTGCAGTTTTGGTCACCATACTATAGGAAGGATGTGGAAGCTTTAGAACGAGTGCAGAGGAGGTTTACCAGGATGTTGCCTGGAATGGTAGGAAAATCTTATGAGGAAAGGCTGAGGCACTTGGGGCTGTTCTCATTGGAGAAGAGAAGGTTTAGGGGAGATCTGATAGAAGTGTATAAGATGATTAGGGGTTTAGATAGGGTAGATACTAAGAACCTTTTACCGCTAATGGAGTCAGGTGTTACTAGGGGACATAGCTTTAAATTAAGGGGTGGTAGGTATAGGACAGATGTTAGGGGTAGATTCTTCACACAGCGGGTTGTGAGTTCATGGAATGCCCTGCCCGTATCAGTGGTGAACTCTCCTTCTTTATGGTCATTTAAGCGGGCATTGGATAGGCATTTGGAAGTTATTGGGCTAGTATAGGCTAGGTAGGATTCGGTCGGCGCAACATCGAGGGCCGAAGGGCCTGTACTGCGCTGTATCCTTCTATGTTCTATGTTCTATGCTCTTCAGTCTTCATTCTGGAAAAGGAGAGTGAAGGGTATGGAATTCAGGGAAAGGGACTGTGAGGAATTAGCACAGCTTGACATGGGAAATGGGGAGGTTTGGAGCTCTGTCAGGCTTTAAAAAACAGACAAATCCCCAGGCCCAGATGAATTCCATCCCAGGCTGTGGTGGGAGGTGAGGTAGGGAGTTACAGGGGCTCTGACACAAATCTTTAATTCCTCTCTGGCCTTGAGGGAAGGGCCAGAGGACTGAAGGATGGCTAAAATAGTTCCACGTTTTTAAGAAGAGTAATAGAGATGAAGCTGGAAATTACAGATTGGTGAGTCTCACATCAGTGTTAGGGGAACTATTGGGAAAAATTCTGAAAGACCGAATTAATACTCACTTGGAAAGGCAGGGGTTAATTAGACATAGTCAACATGGCTTTCTCAGAGGGTGGTCATGCCTAATGTTGCAAAGTTGGGTAAAGTAATTGTAGATTGGGAGACAGGAAGCTAGAATTTGGTGTTTGTGAAATTTTACAATTGTAAAATGGGAAAAGTATTGCGTAGTCCCTTTAAAAGATAGCATTTTTTTCTGTGGTTAGAGATGGTGGCTCCGTGGTTAGCACTGCTGCCTCACAGCACCAGGGTCCTAGGTTCGATTCCAACCTTGGGAAACTGGCTGTTTGGAGTATGCACATTCTTCCCGTGTCTGCGTGGGTTTCCTCCGGGTGCTCCGGTTTCCTCCCACAGTCCAAAGATGGGCAGGTCAGATGAATTGGCCATGCTAAATTGCCCGTAGTGTTCGGTGCATTAGTCAGAGGGAAAAGGGGTTTGGATGGGTTGCTCTTCAGAGGGTCAGTGTGGACTTGTTGGGCCAAAGGGTCTGTTTCCACACTGTAGGGAATCTAATCTAAAAGGCAAGTATATCAAGAGGCCGAACGGAAACACTTGTACCAAAAGGCTGTAAGGTTAGCAAACCAAGCAGCAGCCTTTACCAAGGCAACAGTCACAGAGGCCTACAGCACGGCGACAGGCCCTTTGGTCCATACTGGTCCATACTGGTCCATACTGATCAAAATGTCCATCTATGCAAACCCCACTTCCCTGCACATGGCCCATCTCCTTCTAAATCTTTCCTACCCATGTATTTGTCCAAATGCCTTTTAAATGTTGTTAATGTACCCACCTCAACCCCTTTCACTGGCAGCTCATTCCATATGTCTACCACCCTCTATGTAAAAAAGTTGCCCTTCAGGTTCCCTTTTATTCTTTCCCCTTAAACTGATACCCTATAGTCCTCAATTCCCAAACTCTGGGTAAAGGACTTAGTTCATTCACCCAATCCATGCCTCTCATGATCTATAAGACTCCACCCCCCCCCCACCCCTCAGTCTCCTGTGCTCTAAAGTAAAAAGACCAATCTTTGAGTCCTGGCAACATCCTTGTAAATTTCTTCTGCACTCTTTCCAGTTTAATAACATCCTTCCTGTAACAAGGTGACCAAAACTGAACACAATACCCCAAGTGTGGCCTCACAACATCCTGTACAACTGCAACATAACTTCCCAACTTCTATACTCAGTGCCCTGGCTGGTCAAGGCCAGTGTACCTAAAGCCTTCTTCACTGCCCTGTCTACCTGTGACTCCACTTTCAGAGAACCGTGCACCTGAACTCCAAGGTCCCTCTGTTCCACTACACTCCTTAAGGTCCTATCATTCACCATGAAATTCCTACCTTGATTTGGCTTTCCAAAGTACAAGACTTCACACTTATCTCCATGAAATTCCATTTCCCATTGTTTGGCCCACATCCCCAGCTGATTAAGGTCCTGCTACAATTTCTGATAACCTTCCTCACTGTCCACGATACTTCCTAATTTAGTGTCATCTGCAAACTTTACTAATCATTGCCTTGTACATTCTCATCTAAATCATTGACAGAGATAACAAACAGCAATGGGCCTGGCATTGACCCCTGAGGCCTCCAAGCATCCTTCCACTATTACCCTCTGCTTTCTATCACAAGCCAGTTGTGTATCCAATTTGCGAACTCCCCCTGGATTCCATACGATCCAACCTCTCAGAACAACCTACCATGTGGAGCCTTGTCAAAGGTCTTACTGAAATCCATATAGACTATGTCTACCGTCCTGCCCTCATCAACCATCCTGGTCTCTTCATCGTAGAACTCTAACAAATTTGTGAGGCATGAACTCCCACACAGGATCTTCTCAAGTAACCTGCCTACTACAGGAGTTAGGCTTACGAGTCTTTCATTCACAGGTTTTTCTTTGCAGTGCTTCTTGAATAAAGGCACATCATTCACTACCCTCCAGTCTTCCAGGACTTTACCCTTGGCTAACAATGATGCAAAAATATCAGCCACGACTCCTGCAATTTCTTCTCTAGCCCTCTTACGGGGTTCTTGGATGTATCTGGTCAGGACCTGGAAATTTATCTACTTCATACATTCTAATCCATCCACCTCCTCTACAATGATATGGACTGGTCCCAAGATATGATCACTGACCTCCCCAAGTTCACAAGTCTTCATGTCTTTCTCCATGGGAAACACAGAGGAGAAATATTCATTGGGAACTTCACCCATGTCCTGCGTATCCAGACCAACATGTCCACTCTGGTCCTTGATGAGTCCTATTCTCTCTCTAGTTATTCTTTTTCCTTTAAGATATTTAAAGAACCTCTTTGGATTCACCCTAATCTTCTCAGCCAAGCCTATCGCATGCTCCTTTTTTGTCCTCCTGATTTCCTTCTTTAGTAAACTCCAGAAAACAGGTTTTTGAATTTAGCCAATCAATTTGAACCAAGTACTTACATACCAAAAACTTATTAAAGTTAAATCTGATTGTTTTAACAACATAAGACCAATCCTATGTAAGAAATATTGATAAATCATTACAGGTATAAAAGAAGGGGGCAGTTGGACAAAGATACTGGAGCTGACAAGCCCTCAGCCCCTGAGAGAGCAATTGGCTTTCATTGTCATCTATGAATTGGAGAAAACACCATCTAAATAATAATGGTACCAACGATGAGGAGTTGGAGAAGAAGTCATTTCTGACAGAAGACTCGAGAGGAGAAGGCACAGAACATTCGGGAAGACACGTAAGCTCATTGTAATATCGAGAGACTAAATTCTGTTCTTAACTTTGTCTGAGTGTGACTTCTATTTATTGGAACAGCACACCATTAGAATCTTGTTGTTTTTGGGAATTGTTAGTAGTTAGAAAGGGTTAATTTGGTTTGTTAATAATTTAGTTAATTTATTCACTGTTAGTTAGATAAATAAATTGTTACTTGTTGATTTTAGAGTGAATGTCAGGGATTTATTTCAATTGACCACTAGAAGTTGCTGAAAAGCAGGTTGCACCACTTTTCATACTCCTTTTACAGATTATAGGATGAAGTGTTCCTCTTTGGGTGTTTCAGCTTTAGTTCTCAGGTGGGGGGGAGTCAACCTCCACTTTAAAGTTTTGAAAATATGTGATCATGTGTGTGGATGAGGAAAGCTCAGTTGATGTAGTTGATATGGAGTTTAGCAAAGCTTTTGACAAGGTCCCACATGGGAGACTGACTGAGAAGGTTAAAGCACATGGAACTGAGAACAGTGGTTAGCACTGCTGCCTCACAGCGCCAGAGACCCGGGTTCAATTCCCGCCTCAGGTGACTGACTGTGTGGAGTTTGCATGTTCTCCCCGTGTCTGTGTGGGTTTCCTCCGGGTGCTCCGGTTTCCTCCCACAGTCCAAAGATGTGCAGGTCAGGTGAATTGGCCATGCTAAATTGCCCATAGTGTTAGGTAAGGGGTAAATGTAGGGGTATGGGTGGGTTGCGCTTCGGCGGGTCGGTGTGGATTTGTTGGGCCAAAGGGCCTGTTTCCACACTGTAAGTAATCTAATAATCTAAACTTGCTGAGATGGATCAAAAGGTGGACACAAAGGGTCGTGGTTGACTGATTGAAGGCTGGTGTCCAGTGGTATACCACAAGGATCAGTAGTTTGTTTGTTATATGCATAAATGATACAGATGAAAATGTGGGGGAAATGTTAAGCAAATTTGCAAATTATACCAAGAATATTAAAATGGCTATGAGTGAAGAAGATGGTTATAGGTTACAGCAAGATATAGGTGGGTTGGTCAGATGGGCAGACCTGTGAAAGATGGTATTTAACCCTGATAAGTGTGAGATTATGCAGTTTGGAAGAAGGAACAAGATGGGGGGGGGGAGGTGGTTAATGAATGGAAGGACACTGGGTAGCTTAGAGGAACAGAGGGACCTTGCTAGAATTATTCACAGATCCCTGAAGCTGGCAGAGTATGTGAAGAGGATAGTTAAGTAGTCATATGGAACACTTGCTTTCATTAGTCATGGCATGGTAAGAGCAAGGAGACAAAGTTGGAGTTATACAGAGTTGGTCAGGCCACAGCTGGAGTACTGTGTTCACTTCTGATCACCTCATACAGGAAGGATCTGATAGCACTCGAGGGGGTACAGAGGAGGTTCATCAAGATGTTGCCTGGGATGGAGAAATTGAGCTATATTGAGAGACTAGATAGGTTTGGATTGTTTTCTTTAGAGCAGAGAAGACTGAAGGGGGACATGATTGAGGTGTATAAGATGATGAGGGGTATGGACAGGGTGAATGGAGAGCAGCTGGTTCCCATGGTTTGAGAGTCAATCACAAGGGGGTATAGCTTTAGGGTAAGGATCAGGAAATTCAGAGAAGATTTGGGAACAAACTTTTTCACTCAGTGGGTGGTGAGAGTCTGGAATGCACTGCCTGGCAAAGTAATGGACGCCAGAAACCTTACAAACTTGAAAAAAATATGTGGATGAGTACTTCAAATATCACAACATTCAAGTATATGGGACAAGTACAGAAATTTGGAATGAGCACATCTTAAGTGGTAGTTATTGTCAGTGCAGTCTCGATGGGCTGTTAGGCCTTTTCTACACAGTATGAATCTGTGAATCTATGGACTCTTGTTTAATAAGAAAAGGACGATCACCTTATTGGGATTGTATTATAGACCCTCTAATAGTCTGCAGAAAATTGAGAAACAAATTTGTAAGGAGATCTCAGCTATCTGTAAGAATAATAGGGTGGTTATGGTAGGGGTTTTTAACTTTCCAAATGTAGACTGGGACTGCCATAGTGTTAAGGGTTTAGATGGAGAGGAATTTCTGAAGTGTGACCAAGATAATTTTCTGATTCAGTGTGTGGATGTACCTACTAGAGAAGGTGCAAACCTTGACCTACTCTTGGGAAGTAAGGCAGGGCAGGTGAGTGACTGAGGTGTCAGTGGCGGAGCACTTTGGGGCCAGCGACCATAATTCTATTAGTTTTAAAATAGTGATGGAAAAGGATAGACCAGATCTAAAAGTTGGTGAAAGGCCAATTTTGACAATATTAGGCAAGAACTTTCAAAAGCTTACTGGGGGCAAATGTTCACAGGTAAAGGGAAATGGGAAGCCTTCAGTAATGAGATAACAAGAATCCAGAGAAAGTATATTCCTGTCAGGATGATAGGAAAAGCTGGTAGGTATAGGGAATGCTGGATGACTATAGAAATTGAGAGTTTTGTTAAGAAAAAGAAGGAAGCAGATGTCAGGTATAGACAGGATAGGCAGGAGTGGGTACTTCCTGATGAAGGGCATTTGCCCAAAACTTCAATTTTCCTGCTCCTCAGATGCTGCTTGACCTGCTGTGCTTTTCCAGCACCACTCTAATCTAGACTATAGATCGAGTGAATCCTTAGAAAAGTATAAAGGCAGTAAGAATATATTTAAGAGGGAGCTAAGGAGGGCAAAAAGGGGACATGAGATAGCTTTAGCAAATAGAGTCATGGAGAAACCAAAGGGTTTTTACAAATATATTAAGGACAAAAGGGTAACTAGGGAGAGAATAGGGCCCCTCAAAGATCAGCAAGGCGGCATTGTGTGGAGCCACAGGAGATGGGGAAGATGTTAAACAGGTATTTTGCATCAGTATTTACTGTGGAAAAGGATATGGATGATATAGAACATACAGAAATAGATGGTGACAGCTTGAAAAATATCCATATTAGAGGAGGAAGTGCTGGATGTCTTGAAATGCATAGAAGTGGATAACTCCCCAGGACCTGATCAGGTGTACCCGAGAACTCTGTGGGAAGCTAGAGAAGTGATTGCTGGGCCTCTTACTGAGATATTTGTATCATCGATAGTCACAGGTGAGGTGCCGGAAGACTGGAGGTTGGCAAACGTGATGCCACTGTTTAAGAAAGATGGTAAGGACAAGCCAGGGAACTGTAGACCAGTGAGCCTGACCACGGTGGTGGGCAAGTTGTTGGAGGGACTCCTGAGGAACAGGATGTACATGTAGTTGGAAAGGCAAGGACTGATTAGGGATAGTTAACATGGCTTTGTGTGTGGGAAATCATGTCTCACAAACTTGATTGAGTTTTTTGAAGAAGTAACAAAGAGGATTGATGAGGGCAGAGCAGTAGATGTGATCTATATGGACTTCAGTAAGACGTTTGACAAGGTTCCCCATGGGAGACTGATTAGCAAGGTTAGATCTCATGGAATACAGGGAGGACTAGCCATTTGGATACAGAACTGGCTCAAAGGTAGAAGACAGAGGGTGGTGGTGGAGGGTAGTTTTTCAGACTGGAGGCATGTGACCAGTGGAGTACCACAAGGATCAGTGCTGGTCCACTACTTATCATCATTTATATAAATGATTTGGATGTGGGGATAAGAGGTACAGTTAGTGCGTTTGCAGATGACCCCAAAATTGGAGGTGTAGTGGACAGCAAAGAAGGTTACCTTGGAATTCAATGTGATCTTGACCAGATGGACCAATGAGCTGAGGAGTGGTAGATTGAGTTTAATTCAGATAAATGCGAGGTGCTGCATTTTGGGAAAGCAAATCTTCGCAGGACTTATACACTTAATGGTAAGGTCCGAGGGAGTGTTACTGAACAAAGAGACCTTGGATTGCAGGTTCATAGCTCCTTGAAAGTGGAGTCCAGGTAGATAGGATAATGAAGAAAGCGTTTGCTATGCTTTCTTTTATTGGTCAGAGTGTTGAGTACAGGAGTTGGGAGGTCATGTTGCGGCTCTACAGGACATTGGTTAGGCCACTGTTGGAATATTGCATGCAATTCTGGTCTCCTTCCTATTGGAAGGATGTAGTGAAACGTGAAAGGGTTCAGAAAAGATTTACAAGGATGTTGCCAGGGTTGGAGGATCTGAGCTACAGGGAGAGGCTGAACAAGCTGGGACTGTTTTCCCTGGATTTGTCAGAGGCTGAGGGGTGACCTTATAGAGGTTTACAAAATCATGTGGGACATGGATAGGGTAAATAGGTAAAGTCTCTTCCCTGGGGTTGGGGAATCCAGAACTGGAGGACATAGGTTTAGGGTGAAAGGGGAAAGATATAAAAGAGATCTAAGGGGCAACATTTTCATGCAGAGGATGGTACGTGTATGGACTTAGCTGCCAGAGGAAGTGGTGGAGGCCGGTACAATTACAACATTTTAAAAGGCATCTGGATAGGTATATGAATAGGAAGGGTTTACAAGGATATGTGCCAGGTGCTGGCAGGTGGAAACAGATTGGGTTGGGATATCTGGTTGGCATGGATGGGTTGGACCGAAGGGTCTGTTTCCATGCTGTACATTTCTATGACTCTAAATATCTTTTGGAGTATAGCATTTGTGGCAGACTTGCTGAGGGTGGCTGAGTCAGGGTTTGATTACACCCCCCCGTTTTCTGAAAATCAACTTTGTGACCAGTGGAAGAATGAGTTCCAATGTGAATTTGTTTAATTCTTCATCAAAGATGAATCAAGGTATGATCTTAGTACTTGCATTATCGCACAAAAGCAATACAAGCAAGGTTTTTCTGGAACTGAAGCCAAATGAAGTGAACGCAGATGAAGATCTGGACAGATTGTTTATTTTCAAGGTTAAAATTGATCAAAAAGATGAATTATTGACTTCTTGTGTGGTATTGTCAGAATTAGATACATTTAGAAAGACTACTATAGAAAAGTACATAATGGAATTCAGAAGGTTGAATGCCAGACAGCAGAAATTTCGTTACATCCATATGGACATGTTCTAATTCTGATGCAAGTTAAATTCAGAGATAAATTCAAAGTATTACAGACATCAGAGTAGAAATGTAGAAAACAAAATGTTATTTTTAAAAAAATTATGTGAGTAGTATCTCATCTGTCTTTTAAAAGATTAAAACTTTTAGTAAATGCTGCAGGAATAGGGAAGAGGGAGTATAATATTCACAGAGGAGCTCCATGTGATAAATATGAGATTTGTACGAAATATCAAAGGACACAATATAAACATAGAAAATAAGTGCAGGAGTAGACCATTCGGCCCTCCAAGCCTGAACCACCATTCAATACGATCATGGCTGACCATGCAATCTCAGTATCCCACTCCCATCCTCTCCCCATACCCCTTCGTCCCTTTAGCTGCAAAGGCCATGCCCAGTTCCATCTTGAATGAACTGGCCCCAACAGTTTCCTGTGGGAGAGAATTCCACAGACTCACAACTCTCTGAGTGAAAAAATTCTCCTTCATCTCAGTCCTGAATGGCTACCCGTTATTCTCAGACTCTGACCCCTAATTCTGGACTTCTCCAACATCGGGAACATTCTTCCCGCATCTAGCCTGTTCAGTCCCATCAGGATTTTATATGTTTTTATGAGATCCCCCTCTTCATTCATCTAATTTGCAGCAAATACAAGCTGAGTCAATCCAGTCTTTCCTCATATGTCAGTCCTGCCATCCTGGGAATCTTCTGAAGTCTAGTGAATCTTTGCTGGAGTTCCTCAATAGCAACTAGGAGAAAGTTAGGACTGCAGATGTTGAAGATCAGTGTCGAAAAGTGTGGCCCTAGAAACAGCGGTCAGGCAGCATCTGAAGAGCAGGAGAATCGCATTTCAGACATAAGCCAATTCCTGATGGAAGGGCTTACGCCAGAAACATTAACTCTCCTGCTCCTCGGATGCAGCTTGACCTGCTGTGTTTTTCCAGTTCCCTCAAAAGCAAGAATTTCCTTCCTCAGACTAGGAGACACAATACTCAAGGTGTGGCCTCACCAAGGCCCTGTATAACTGCAGCAAGACATCCTTACTCCGACATATCATGCCCTTTAGCACGTCTGCCCTTTAGCACGTCTGCCCTTTAGCAAGCTTCAATGAGGTAACAGCCGTGAATCTAAAGGTATTGTTAAAGAAATAAATTTTGATTTGACATGTAGATTTTGTCAATTATTAGTAAAAGAAATAAAAATAATTGTGAATAATGTCATAGAAAAGTGGACAGGGATCAGACTTGGACCACCGGTAAAGTTTCTCACTGATAATGGGGGGAGCTTGTTAATGATAATGGGTCTATGAAAGGAACCTGCAGTAATTGGAAAAACGGTTCATAAAATGTTTATATCATCCAAACAGTAAATTCACATCTGCACTAGCATGGGCTAGACATGCTCAGAGTTTGTTGAAGATAGTAGGAGGACATGATCCATTCAGTTAGTTTTTGGTTGGAATCATAAAGTTTCACCAGGAATAAATGATGAGGACCTGACTTGGGAAGGAGCTACAATTCCTGCTACTATTCCTGGCAGTTGAATGCACTGCATGCAGGCGGAAAGGCTTCCAGGACTCGGAAATAATTTGACAAGTCTTATGATTTTCGCTAAGACCATTGGAAACTGATTTGGTTTATCACAAGACAGAGGGACGTAAAGAATAGAGAGATTTGGGAAAGGTGGAAAAGTAATTGAACACTTGCAAGGCCAAGGCTTTATTGCATAAATTTGCAAATTCTGAAGGAGGTAGAGAAAATAGTGAGGAGCCAGGAACCACTTACACCCAAATACAGACTTGAGGATCAAAGTGCCACAACTGGCAATTTGTCTGATGAGAGACAAATCAGTTCTGATGGCCAATACGCGACCATTCGTCCCAAAGGATAACTGCCAAAAGAGGGTAGGTAAAGGCAAATATTTACCAGGTGGGTTGGATGTGTGTGACTTTTATAAGTAGATCAGGGAAGGCTACTTGAACATGTAAAAGCTGGATGCGTGTACAAAATGGATGGGGCTAAGGCAGAGAATTGGAGCCAAGGATTATAAATATGCAGGGAACTTGGAGCATACACAGAGAAGCGAGATAGGGCACCACAAGCACGATCACGTGGTGGATGTGCACGAGAAAGGAGTTCCCCGAAGGGAACCTACAAAGCAAGAGGCCTGACATTTGGAAGAGAAAACTGTAGGACAAAGATAGAAAAGCAATTTGGATTTTCTTAGCAAGACGTGCTTGGGACTGTAGATCAATTGTTCTTAAAGCTACATTTATGCAAGGAGATCAGCTCGAGAGGGTAGTGTTTCATCAGACAATGCACCAAAATGCATTGGGAACATTCTGGAAGCATGCAAAGACCAGAAAAAAAGTGAAAAGCACCCAAGTGACAGAAACTCTCACTTACGGTGAGGTGGGAGATCGAGCACTTTTGTTAGTGAAAGTACTGGAAGAAATTCAAAACAAGGATTGAACAGCAGTGTGCATTAAATGTTTCGTGGATAATAAGTCACTGTAAGAAATGTGGAAAAGACAAAAGGACTGAGGATCGATATTGCAGTTTTAAACCAGGGGTGGAGAATGGAGAGGTCCCCAGGCTGAAAGAGAGCAGCAGAATCCTATTTCTGTTCTACTGATTATCACACCCTATATCACACTCACGGTCACACTGATGGTCACACCCTATATCACACTCACTGTCACACTCATGGTCACCCCTATATCACACTCACTGTCACACTGAGGGTCACCCCCTATATCACACTCACTGTCACACTGAGGGTGACCCCATATATCACACTCACTGTCACACTGTTAGCCACACCCTACATCACACTCACTGTCACACTGATGGTCATGTCCTATATCACACTCACTGTCACACTGATGATCACTCCCTACATCACACTCACTGTCACACTCATGGTCACTCCCTATATTACACTCACTGTCACACTGATGGTCTTGCCCTATATCACACTCACGGTCACACTGAGGGTGACCCCATATATCACACTCACTGTCACACTGTTAGCCACACCCTATATCACACTCACTGTCACACTGATGGTCACTCCCTATATCACACTCACTGTCACACTGATGGTCTTGCCCTATGTCACACTCACTGTCACACTGATGGTCACTCCGTATATCACACTCACAATCACACTGATGGTCACACCCTATATCACACTCACTGTCACACTGATGGTCACTCCCTATATCACACTCACTGTCGCACTGATAGTCACACCCAATACCACACTCACTGTCACACTGATGGTCATGTCCTATATCACACTCACTGTCACACTGATGGTCACTCCCTATATCACACTCACCGTCGCACTGATAGTCACACCCAATACCACACTCACTGTCACACTGAGGGTCACACCCTATATCACACTCACTATCACACTGATGGTCACTTCCTATATCACACTCACTGTCACACTGATGGTCACTCCCTATATCACACTCACTGTCACACTGAGGGTCACCCCCTATATCACACTCACTGTCACACTGTTAGCCACACCCTATATCACACTCACTGTCACAATGATGGTCTTGCCCTATATCACACTCACTGTCACTCTGATGGTCACTCCCTATTTCACACTCACCATCACACTCATGGTCACTCCCTATATTACACTCACTGTCACACTGATGGTCACTCCCTATATCACACTCACTGTCACACTGAGGGTCACCCCATATATCACACTCACTGTCACACTGTTAGCCACACCCTGTATCACACTCACTGTCACACTGATGGTCATGTCCTATATCACACTCACTGTCACACTGATGGTCACTCCCTATATCACACTTACTGTCACACTGAGGGTCACCCCCTATATCACACACACTGTCACACTGATGGTCTTGCCCTATATCACACTCACTGTCACACTGATGGTCACTCCCTATATCACACTCACCATCACACTCATGGTCACTCCCTATATTACACTCACTGTCACACTGTTAGCCACACCCTATATCACACTCACTGTCACACTGATGGTCATGTCCTATATCACACTCACTGTCACACTGATGGTCACTCCCTATATCACACTCACTGTCACACTGAGGGTCACTCCCTATATCACACTCACTGTCACACTGATGGTCTTGCCCTATATCACACTCACTGTCACACTGAGGGTCACCCCCATATCACACTCACTGTCACACTGTTAGCCACACCCTATATCACACTCACTGTCACACTCATGATCACTCCCTATATCACACTCACCATCACACTGATAGCCACACCCTATATCACACTTACTGTCACACTGATGGTCACTCCCTATATCACACTCACCATCACACTCATGGGCACTCCCTATATTACACTCACTGTCACACTGATGGTCACTCCCCATATCACACTCACTGTCACACTGATGGTCACTCCCTATATTACACTCACTGTCACACTGAGGGTCACTCCCCATATCACACTCACTGTCACACTGTTAGCCACACCCTATATCACACACACTGTCACACTGTTAGCCACACCCTATATCACACACACTGTCACACTGATGGTCACTCCCTATATCACACTCACTGTCACACTGATGGTCTTGCCCTATATCACACTCACTGTCACACTGATGGTCACTCCCCATATCACACTCACTGTCACACTGTTAGCCACACCCTATATCACACTCACTGTCACACTGATGGTCATGTCCTATATCACACTCACTGTCACACTGTTAGCCACACCCTATATCACACTCACTGTCACACTCATGATCACTCCCTATATCACACTCAGTGTCACACTGATGGTCACTCCCTATATCACACTTACTGTCACACTGAGGGTGACCCCATATATCACACTCACTGTCACACTGATGGTCACACCCTATATCACACTCACCATCACACTGATAGCCACACCCTATATCACACTTACTGTCACACTGATGGTCACTCCCTATATCACACTCACTGTCACACTCATGGGCACTCCCTATATTACACTCACTGTCACACTGATGGTCACTCCCCATATCACACTCACTGTCACACTGATGGTCACTCCCTATATCACACTCACTGTCACACTGAGGGTCACCCCATATATCACACTCACTGTCACACTGTTAGCCACACCCTATATCACACACACTGTCACAATGATGGTCTTGCCCTATATCACACTCACTGTCACACTGATGGTCACTCCCTATATCACACTCACCATCACACTCATGGTCACTCCCCATGTCACACTCACTGTCACACTGATGGTCACTCCCTATATCACACTCACTGTCACACTGTTAGCCACACCCTGTATCACACTCACTGTCACACTGATGGTCATGTCCTATATCACACTCACTGTCACACTGATGGTCACCCCCTATATCACACTCACTGTCACACTGATGGTCACTCCCTATATCACACTCACTGTCACACTGATGGTCACTCCCTATATCACACTCACCATCACACTCATGGTCACTCCCCATATCACACTCACTGTCACACTGATGGTCACTCCCTATATCACACTCACCGTCACACTGATGGTCACTCCCTATATCACACTCACCATTACACTGATGGTCACACCCTATATCATACTCACTGTCACACTGATGGTCACCCCCTATATCACACTCACTGTCACACTGAGGGTCACTCCCTATATCACACTCACCATCACACTGATGGTCACACCCTGTATCATACTCACTGTCACACTGATGGTCATGTCCTATATCACACTCACTGTCACACTGATGGTCTTGCCCTATATCACACTCACTGTCACACTGATGGTCACTCTCTATATCACACTCACCATCACACTCATGGTCACTCCCCATATCACACTCACTGTCACACTGTTAGCCACACCCTATATCACACTCACTGTCACACTCATGATCACTCCCTATATCACACTCACCATCACACTGATAGCCACACCCTATATCACACTTACTGTCACACTGATGGTCACTCCCTATATCACACTCACCATCACACTCATGGGCACTCCCTATATTACACTCACTGTCACACTGATGGTCACTCCCCATATCACACTCACTGTCACACTGATGGTCACTCCCTATATTACACTCACTGTCACACTGAGGGTCACTCCCCATATCACACTCACTGTCACACTGTTAGCCACACCCTATATCACACACACTGTCACACTGTTAGCCACACCCTATATCACACACACTGTCACACTGATGGTCACTCCCTATATCACACTCACTGTCACACTGATGGTCTTGCCCTATATCACACTCACTGTCACACTGATGGTCACTCCCCATATCACACTCACTGTCACACTGTTAGCCACACCCTATATCACACTCACTGTCACACTGATGGTCATGTCCTATATCACACTCACTGTCACACTGTTAGCCACACCCTATATCACACTCACTGTCACACTCATGATCACTCCCTATATCACACTCAGTGTCACACTGATGGTCACTCCCTATATCACACTTACTGTCACACTGAGGGTGACCCCATATATCACACTCACTGTCACACTGATGGTCACACCCTATATCACACTCACCATCACACTGATAGCCACACCCTATATCACACTTACTGTCACACTGATGGTCACTCCCTATATCACACTCACTGTCACACTCATGGGCACTCCCTATATTACACTCACTGTCACACTGATGGTCACTCCCCATATCACACTCACTGTCACACTGATGGTCACTCCCTATATCACACTCACTGTCACACTGAGGGTCACCCCATATATCACACTCACTGTCACACTGTTAGCCACACCCTATATCACACACACTGTCACAATGATGGTCTTGCCCTATATCACACTCACTGTCACACTGATGGTCACTCCCTATATCACACTCACCATCACACTCATGGTCACTCCCCATGTCACACTCACTGTCACACTGATGGTCACTCCCTATATCACACTCACTGTCACACTGTTAGCCACACCCTGTATCACACTCACTGTCACACTGATGGTCATGTCCTATATCACACTCACTGTCACACTGATGGTCACTCCCTATATCACACTCACTGTCACACTGAGGGTCACCCCCTATATCACACTCACTGTCACACTGATGGTCACTCCCTATATCACACTCACTGTCACACTGATGGTCACTCCCTATATCACACTCACCATCACACTCATGGTCACTCCCCATATCACACTCACTGTCACACTGATGGTCACTCCCTATATCACACTCACCGTCACACTGATGGTCACTCCCTATATCACACTCACCATTACACTGATGGTCACACCCTATATCACACTCACTGTCACACTGATGGTCACCCCCTATATCACACTCACTGTCACACTGAGGGTCACTCCCTATATCACACTCACCATCACACTGATGGTCACACCCTGTATCATACTCACTGTCACACTGATGGTCATGTCCTATATCACACTCACTGTCACACTGATGGTCTTGCCCTATATCACACTCACTGTCACACTGATGGTCACTCTCTATATCACACTCACCATCACACTCATGGTCACTCCCCATATCACACTCACTGTCACACTGTTAGCCACACCCTATATCACACTCACTGTCACACTCATGATCACTCCCTATATCACACTCACCATCACACTGATAGCCACACCCTATATCACACTTACTGTCACACTGATGGTCACTCCCTATATCACACTCACCATCACACTCATGGGCACTCCCTATATTACACTCACTGTCACACTGATGGTCACTCCCCATATCACACTCACTGTCACACTGATGGTCACTCCCTATATTACACTCACTGTCACACTGAGGGTCACTCCCCATATCACACTCACTGTCACACTGTTAGCCACACCCTATATCACACACACTGTCACACTGTTAGCCACACCCTATATCACACACACTGTCACACTGATGGTCACTCCCTATATCACACTCACTGTCACACTGATGGTCTTGCCCTATATCACACTCACTGTCACACTGATGGTCACTCCCCATATCACACTCACTGTCACACTGTTAGCCACACCCTATATCACACTCACTGTCACACTGATGGTCATGTCCTATATCACACTCACTGTCACACTGTTAGCCACACCCTATATCACACTCACTGTCACACTCATGATCACTCCCTATATCACACTCAGTGTCACACTGATGGTCACTCCCTATATCACACTTACTGTCACACTGAGGGTGACCCCATATATCACACTCACTGTCACACTGATGGTCACACCCTATATCACACTCACCATCACACTGATAGCCACACCCTATATCACACTTACTGTCACACTGATGGTCACTCCCTATATCACACTCACTGTCACACTCATGGGCACTCCCTATATTACACTCACTGTCACACTGATGGTCACTCCCCATATCACACTCACTGTCACACTGATGGTCACTCCCTATATCACACTCACTGTCACACTGAGGGTCACCCCATATATCACACTCACTGTCACACTGTTAGCCACACCCTATATCACACACACTGTCACAATGATGGTCTTGCCCTATATCACACTCACTGTCACACTGATGGTCACTCCCTATATCACACTCACCATCACACTCATGGTCACTCCCCATATCACACTCACTGTCACACTGATGGTCACTCCCTATATCACACTCACTGTCACACTGTTAGCCACACCCTGTATCACACTCACTGTCACACTGATGGTCATGTCCTATATCACACTCACTGTCACACTGATGGTCACTCCCTATATCACACTCACTGTCACACTGAGGGTCACTCCCTATATCACACTCACTGTCACACTGATGGTCACTCCCTATATCACACTCACTGTCACACTGATGGTCACTCCCTATATCACACTCACCATCACACTCATGGTCACTCCCCATATCACACTCACTGTCACACTGATGGTCACTCCCTATATCACACTCACCGTCACACTGATGGTCACTCCCTATATCACACTCACCATTACACTGATGGTCACACCCTATATCACACTCACTGTCACACTGATGGTCACCCCCTATATCACACTCACTGTCACACTGAGGGTCACTCCCTATATCACACTCACCATCACACTGATGGTCACACCCTGTATCATACTCACTGTCACACTGATGGTCATGTCCTATATCACACTCACTGTCACACTGATGGTCTTGCCCTATATCACACTCACTGTCACACTGATGGTCACTCTCTATATCACACTCACCATCACACTCATGGTCACTCCCCATATCACACTCACTGTCACACTGTTAGCCACACCCTATATCACACTCACTGTCACACTGATGGTCTTGCCCTATATCACACTCACTGTCACACTGATGGTCACTCTCTATATCACACTCACCATCACACTCATGGTCACTCCCCATATCACACTCACTGTCACACTGATGGTCACTCCCTATATCACACTCACCGTCACACTGATGGTCACTCCCTATATCACACTCACCATTACACTGATGGTCACACCCTATATCATACTCACTGTCACACTGATGGTCATGTCCTATATCACACTCACTGTCACACTGATGGTCACTCCCTATATCACACTCACCATCACACTGATGGTCACACCCTGTATCACACTCACTGTCACACTGATGGTCACCCCCATATCACACTCACAGTCACACTCATGGTCACCCCCTATATCACACTCACTGTCACACTGATGGTCACTCCCTATATCACACTCACCATCACACTCATGGTCACTCCCCATGTCACACTCACTGTCACACTGATGGTCACTCCCTATATCACACTCACTGTCACACTGATGGTCACTCCCTATATCACACTCACTGTCACACTGTTAGCCACACCCTGTATCACACTCACTGTCACACTGATGGTCATGTCCTATATCACACTCACTGTCACACTGATGGTCACTCCCTATATCACACTCACTGTCACACTGATGGTCACTCCCTATATCACACTCACCATCACACTCATGGTCACTCCCCATATCACACTCACTGTCACACTGATGGTCACTCCCTATATCACACTCACTGTCACACTGAGGGTCACCCCCTATATCACACTCACTGTCACACTGATGGTCACTCCCTGTATCACACTCACTGTCACACTGATGGTCACTCCCTATATCACACTCACCATCACACTCATGGTCACTCCCCATATCACACTCACTGTCACACTGATGGTCACTCCCTATATCACACTCACCATTACACTGATGGTCACACCCTATATCATACTCACTGTCACACTGATGGTCATGTCCTATATCACACTCACTGTCACACTGATGGTCACTCCCTATATCACACTCACCATCACACTGATGGTCACTCCCTATATCACACTCACCATCACACTCATGGTCACTCCCCATATCACACTCACTGTCACACTGATGGTCACTCCCTATATCACACTCACTGTCACACTGAGGGTCACCCCCTATATCACACTCACTGTCACACTGATGGTCACTCCCTGTATCACACTCACTGTCACACTGATGGTCACTCCCTATATCACACTCACCATCACACTCATGGTCACTCCCCATATCACACTCACTGTCACACTGATGGTCACTCCCTATATCACACTCACCATTACACTGATGGTCACACCCTATATCATACTCACTGTCACACTGATGGTCATGTCCTATATCACACTCACTGTCACACTGATGGTCACTCCCTATATCACACTCACCATCACACTGATGGTCACACCCTGTATCATACTCACTGTCACACTGATGGTCATGTCCTATATCACACTCACTGTCACACTGATGGTTACACCCTATATCACACTCACTGTCACACTGATGGTCACCCCCATATCACACTCACAGTCACACTCATGGTCACCCCCTATATCACACTCACTGTCACACTGATGGTCACTCCCTATATCACACTCACCATCACACTCATGGTCACTCCCTATATTACACTCACTGTCACACTGATGGTCACTCCCCATATCACACTCACTGTCACACTGATGGTCACTCCCTATATCACACTCACTGTCACACTGTTAGCCACACCCTGTATCACACTCACTGTCACACTGATGGTCATGTCCTATATCACACTCACTGTCACACTGATGGTCACTCCCTATATCACACTCACTGTCACACTGATGGTCACTCCCTATATCACACTCACCGTCACACTGATGGTCACTCTCTATATCACACTCACCATCACACTCATGGTCACTCCCCATATCACACTCACTGTCACACTGTTAGCCACACCCTATATCACACTCACTGTCACACTGATGGTCTTGCCCTATATCACACTCACTGTCACACTGATGGTCACTCCCTATATCACACTCACCATCACACTCATGGTCACTCCCCATATCACACTCACTGTCACACTGTTAGCCACACCCTGTATCACACTCACTGTCACACTGATGGTCATGTCCTATATCACACTCACTGTCACACTGATGGTCACTCCCTATATCACACTCACTGTCACACTGAGGGTCACCCCCTATATCACACTCACTGTCACACTGATGGTCACTCCCTATATCACACTCACTGTCACACTGAGGGTCACTCCCTATATCACACTCACTGTCACACTGATGGTCTTGCCCTATATCACACTCACTGTCACACTGAGGGTCACCCCCATATCACACTCACTGTCACACTGTTAGCCACACCCTATATCACACTCACTGTCACACTCATGATCACTCCCTATATCACACTCACCATCACACTGATAGCCACACCCTATATCACACTTACTGTCACACTGATGGTCACTCCCTATATCACACTCACCATCACACTCATGGGCACTCCCTATATTACACTCACTGTCACACTGATGGTCACTCCCCATATCACACTCACTGTCACACTGATGGTCACTCCCTATATTACACTCACTGTCACACTGAGGGTCACTCCCCATATCACACTCACTGTCACACTGTTAGCCACACCCTATATCACACACACTGTCACACTGTTAGCCACACCCTATATCACACACACTGTCACACTGATGGTCACTCCCTATATCACACTCACTGTCACACTGATGGTCTTGCCCTATATCACACTCACTGTCACACTGATGGTCACTCCCCATATCACACTCACTGTCACACTGTTAGCCACACCCTATATCACACTCACTGTCACACTGATGGTCATGTCCTATATCACACTCACTGTCACACTGTTAGCCACACCCTATATCACACTCACTGTCACACTCATGATCACTCCCTATATCACACTCAGTGTCACACTGATGGTCACTCCCTATATCACACTTACTGTCACACTGAGGGTGACCCCATATATCACACTCACTGTCACACTGATGGTCACACCCTATATCACACTCACCATCACACTGATAGCCACACCCTATATCACACTTACTGTCACACTGATGGTCACTCCCTATATCACACTCACTGTCACACTCATGGGCACTCCCTATATTACACTCACTGTCACACTGATGGTCACTCCCCATATCACACTCACTGTCACACTGATGGTCACTCCCTATATCACACTCACTGTCACACTGAGGGTCACCCCATATATCACACTCACTGTCACACTGTTAGCCACACCCTATATCACACACACTGTCACAATGATGGTCTTGCCCTATATCACACTCACTGTCACACTGATGGTCACTCCCTATATCACACTCACCATCACACTCATGGTCACTCCCCATGTCACACTCACTGTCACACTGATGGTCACTCCCTATATCACACTCACTGTCACACTGTTAGCCACACCCTGTATCACACTCACTGTCACACTGATGGTCATGTCCTATATCACACTCACTGTCACACTGATGGTCACTCCCTATATCACACTCACTGTCACACTGAGGGTCACCCCCTATATCACACTCACTGTCACACTGATGGTCACTCCCTATATCACACTCACTGTCACACTGATGGTCACTCCCTATATCACACTCACCATCACACTCATGGTCACTCCCCATATCACACTCACTGTCACACTGATGGTCACTCCCTATATCACACTCACCGTCACACTGATGGTCACTCCCTATATCACACTCACCATTACACTGATGGTCACACCCTATATCATACTCACTGTCACACTGATGGTCACCCCCTATATCACACTCACTGTCACACTGAGGGTCACTCCCTATATCACACTCACCATCACACTGATGGTCACACCCTGTATCATACTCACTGTCACACTGATGGTCATGTCCTATATCACACTCACTGTCACACTGATGGTCTTGCCCTATATCACACTCACTGTCACACTGATGGTCACTCTCTATATCACACTCACCATCACACTCATGGTCACTCCCCATATCACACTCACTGTCACACTGTTAGCCACACCCTATATCACACTCACTGTCACACTGATGGTCTTGCCCTATATCACACTCACTGTCACACTGATGGTCACTCCCTATATCACACTCACTGTCACACTGATGGTCACTCTCTATATCACACTCACCATCACACTCATGGTCACTCCCCATATCACACTCACTGTCACACTGATGGTCACTCCCTATATCACACTCACCGTCACACTGATGGTCACTCCCTATATCACACTCACCATTACACTGATGGTCACACCCTATATCATACTCACTGTCACACTGATGGTCATGTCCTATATCACACTCACTGTCACACTGATGGTCACTCCCTATATCACACTCACCATCACACTGATGGTCACACCCTGTATCACACTCACTGTCACACTGATGGTCACTCCCTATATCACACTCACAGTCACACTGATGGTCATGTCCTATATCACACTCACTGTCATACTGATGGTCACTCCCTATGTCACACTCACTGTCACACTGATGGTCACTCCCTATGTCACACTCACTGTCACACTGATGGTCACACCCTATATCACACTCACTGTCACGCTGATAGCCACACCTTATGTTTGGTGTTTTTCTGGAACTGACAGGGCTTACTTATCTTTTTAAAAGGGTATGTGGAGAAAGCAAGATCAGTGTACTCAGTTGAATGATCAGCCATGATCATATAGAACAGGACTGAGGGCCGAATGTCCTAGTCCAGCTCTTATTGTCTATGCTTCTATGCTATACAGGACCCTGGTGAGATCACGTCTGGAACATTGTGTGCAGTACTGGTCTCCTTAGTTAAGGAAGGATGTAAGTGCATTGGAGGCAGTTCAGAGATTATTTATGAAACTAGTAGCGAGAATGTACTTGTTGTTTTATGTGGAAAGATTGGATAGGCTAAGGGTTTGTATTCACTGGAGTTTAGAGGAGTGAAATGTGACTTGATTGAACCACATTTATTCCTTAAAGGATCTTATCAGGGTGGATATGGAAAGGATGTTTGCTATTGTAGGAAAATCTAGTCCTATTTCAGAATAAGGCATTATCCATTTAAGACAGAATTCCTTTTCTTCACAAAGAATTTTGAATCTTTGGAAACCTCTTCCAAACAACACAATAGCAGCAGAGTCCTTGAATATTTTTATACATAGATTCTTGATAACGGGGGGAAAGATTATCAGAGTGTGATAACCCCTACAAGACCCATGGGGAATCACTAATTAATCTCCCTGTGGAGCTCATTGAGAATAGTTCCCTTTGTGCCAGGTATTGGCCTGGAACTCGTCACCTGAGTCCTTAAGCAGACCCAGATCCCTGAGCCAGGAGACCCACCTTCAATAACACCTCAGAACAGGTAACTGGAAAACAGAAAGGAAAGCACAGCCAGGGATGGAGCTGCAGAATTGCCCATCCCCAGGCCTCTGTACACCATGAGTAGTGGCTCTATTGTTGTGTTCAGCAACAAATGATACCCCTTTCCAGTCGGGTTTCCTGAGTTATCACACAGTGGCAGACAGGAATTATGGAGTGACCTTCATGTATGGCAAAATAGGTTCAAGGAGGGAGTGGGCTGCTCCTGTTCCTGATTCATATTCACCAGCAACTGGGAGACCCCCCACTCTCCATCTTTGATAGTCGGACCTGCAGGAACTGATGATTAAAAAATCAGCATGGAAATGTCTCTGGTCCTGTGACTCTCTTTGTACGTGTAAGAAGGGAAAGGAGTGATCCCCAAGTCTCAGTGTGGAGAATAATATTTGCGATAGCCCTGAGAAGGATTATGGGTGTGAAATTACAGGTGGATTTTGAGGAGGTTCTGCTGGGTGCCTCGTGTGCTGTTCAGCTTCCTCACACCTCCCAGGTCCCAATGTTCAACTGCAGCCCAATAACTCAATGCTATTTGCTGATGAATCTCAGTTTTGATCCTTCACTCTCCTGATCTTCATCCATTACCAGCAGAACTCACTGACCATGGAGCCGATTGGGCAGCACTGAGGGATCCTGTCTGATCAAATTGACACCAACTGGAACAGTCTCACTCCCACCCCCGCCCTCACTCTATTCCCAACCCTATTCCCAACCTCACCACTTTTCTGGCTGCCGGGAGAAAGTGAGGACTGCAGATGTTGGAGAGTCGGAGTCGAAAAGTGTGGTGCTGGAAAAGCACAGTCAGTCAAGCAGCAACTGAGGTGCAGGAGAGTCAACGTTTCAAGCATAAGCCCTTCATCAGGAGCTAGATTCGATTCGATACAGTATGGAAACAGGCCCTTCGGCCCAACTAGTCCAAACCGACCCTCTGAAGAGCAACCCACTCAGACCCATTCCCCAACCCTATATTTACCCCTGACTAATGCACCTCACACTATGAGCAATTTAGCATGGCCAATTCACCTAACCTGCACAGCTTGGATTGTGGGAGGAAACTAGAGCACCTGGAGGAAACCCACGCAGACATGGGGAGAATGTGCAAACTCCACACAGACAGCTGCTTAAGGCAGGAATTGAACCTTCATCCCTGGAGCTGTGTGGCAGCAGTGCTAATTGCTGAGTCACGGTGCCACCTGAAACGTTGACTCTCTTGCTCCTCGGATGCTGCCTGACCGGCTGCTTTACCAGCACCACATTTTCTACTCTGTTCTGACTGCCAACCTCTCTCACTGCTACACGCACTCTCCACTCTGCTCGCCATGCCCAACCTCACTTTTAACCACAATCCTCACCATCACACCCTAAACCCTGCCCCTCACCCATGTCCCACTGACCTCGACTCTCACCCTTCCTATCCCCATGAATGGAGCCCTCGTCACTGAATCCAGACTCTTCAAAGTCTCATGGCTTCAGGTTAAATATTGGCAAGCTAACCTCCTGCTGATTACCATGTGCCATTCTCCCTTGGCTGATGAATCAGTACCCCACCATGTTGAACAACGCTTAGAGGAAGCACAGAGGATGGCAAGGACACAGAATGCACTCTGGGTAGGGGATGACAATGCCCACCAACAAGAGTGGCTCAGCAACAGCCCTACTGATTGAGCTGGTCAGGTCTTAAAGGACATCGCTGGGTCTGCGGCAGGTGGTGAGCGACAAACATACATGACCTCATCCTCACCAATCCACCAACAGATGTATTTGTCCATGACAGGATTGATAAGAGTGACCACTGCATAGTCTTTGATTTCAAAGATTTTTATTGTTAGCCTAAGAATTTACTTTGATCCCTACAGTGTGAAAACAGGCCATTCAGCCCAACATGTCCACACTGACCCTCTGATGCATTCCCACACCCTGTTACTCTATATTTACCCCAGATTAATGCACCTAACCTACACATCCCTGAACACTATGAGCAATCACCCAGTTTAATAGTGCAATCAGTTTGGTGAAATTAGTAGATGAAGGAATGTGATATAAATGCAAAGTATCCAGTTTTGTATCCATATTCCCCCCTGTCCTTTTGTATACTTTCTGTAAATCCATGAACACCACATCAACAGCATTTACCTTGTCAAGCCTCCTGTTACATCCTCAATAAACCTCAGCAGGTTTCACCTTTAGAAATATATACTGACTCGGGAGGGTCCAGGGGAGTGTGCAGCCCCTTGAAGTGCAATGGATCCAAAAGAGAGAGCTCCCTTTAAACCCCGTGGGTTGGGGGGGTGATGTCCCTTTAAACCCCGTGGGTTGGGGGGGGTGATGTCCCTTTAAACCCCGTGGGTTGTGGGGGGGGGGTGAGGTCCCTTTAAACCCCGTGGGTCCGAGAGGCATGGAGCCGACAAAGCCCTCCCCTTGCGTCATTTCCGGTTCCATGGTCATTCGGGACTACAACTCCCGAGAGGCCGTGCGCGCGCTCTCCATCGCGCATGCGTGTCTCCGCTGGCCTCCAGGCCGCTGCCGGTTCCGAGTCTCCACGGGATTCCGGTAAAGAGCCGCCGGTGGCGGCGGGGCCCGAGCACCGGGGGGGGGGTAACGGTGTCAACAGCCGGGAGGGAGGGAGGGAGGGGGATGTCGGGGCTGATGGGGGAAGGGGGGTCCTGTTTTGGAGTGGGGGGGTTGGGGGGTCCTGTTTTGGAGTGGGGGGGTTGGGGGGTCCTGTTTTGGAGTGGGGGGGTTGGGGGGTCCTGTTTTGGAGTGGGGGGGGGGTTGGGGGGTCCTGTTTTGGAGTGGGGGGGGGTTGGGGAGTCCTGTTTTGGAGTGGGGGGGTTGGGGGGTCCTGTTTTGGAGTGGGGGGGGGTTGGGGGGTCCTGTTTTGGAGTGGGGGGGGGGTTGGGGGGTCCTGTTTTGGAGTGGGGGGGGGGTTGGGGGGTCCTGTTTTGGAGTGGGGGGGGTTGGGGGGGGAGGGGAGTCCTGTTTTGGAGTAGGGGGGTTGGGGGGTCCTGTTTTGGAGTGGGGGGGTTGGGGGGTCCTGTTTTGGAGTGGGGGGGTTGGGGGGGGAGGGGAGTCCTGTTTTGGAGTAGGGGGGTTGGGGGGTCCTGTTTTGGAGTGGGGGGGGGGTTGGGGGGTCCTGTTTTGGAGTGGGGGGGGGG